>NW_028281678.1:0-50000 GCF_059751285.1 Brachycentrus maculatus | reverse complement strand
AAAACACCGCACAATTTTAATTTGCTCGCTCCGAAAGAGTTCTCTCATTTTTGCAACTTTGAATTTAATATTACGTAGGGATTAAGGGGGTTCGCAGTCGCAGTACAGCGCCGCGTTAGTCAGGCGAGAATGAAAAATGATTCGAACAATTTTGAACTTTTTTCCTGATAATCACGAAGGCGGAAACGCTTACGCAAAACAAACAATGCCGGCTCTTGTATTACACGTTCACTGGGGAACGCGATTTCTTCTCGCGGAACATTTCCAGATTCGGAGAATGATTGATACAACTGGGGAAAAGTAATTTAAGAAGCTCCCTAATAAGGTGAACCCTTCGAGAATATTACCTGTTTGATACATTATTTTCATCTGTAAGTGGTACGAGGGCTGAAGGAGGAGGATTATTCCTTTTTCATCATTAAAAATACGACGAGAACATATGAAAAAGAACAACTACTTGTAAAAATATTTATTTGTACGATAGTTAGGACAAGATGTGAAAAGACGACCAAATCTTTATCATATGAAAAAACATTTAATGAGTTATTTTGTTATTTTATTTATTAAAACGCTATATTTATCATTCATGTTCACTTGTGTAATAGCACTTTTATAAATGTGGTAAAACACAAAGTGAACAAAGAATGATAAGAAGAGTGTAAAAACACAAAATGAACAATGAACGGTAAAACACAAAGTGAATAACGAATGATTAAAAAGTGTATTATTACCATACCACAAAGTTAATAATGCTTTAAACAAAATATTCAATTTATTGTTTCGAATTCATTTCGTGGTAAAAAACAAGTGTTTTTAAAATTACAATTTAGTTATTTAGTTAAGGTTTTTCATCAGAATTGATTGTTTGTTATTACTTTGATATTATTATACTCTTTTATTCATTAAATGAGTATAGAGAGAAAAGACAATGTGTAATTTAAAATTTATTTCACACATGGCATATTTATTCACAAATAGATATAAAACTTAACGATTAAAATAAAAATTTAAAATATTAACACAACAAGACCTTGTTATCGTACGTACCTTGTATGCAATATTAAAAAAAGAGTAAAATTTTTCACTGATAAAAGTATGTCGGTATATCTATATTACAAGGTACCTACCGAGCGGTGAAATTTTCGTGGTTCCGAGAGGTACAGGTAAGTTCCCGGTAACATTGTAAGGAGATGTTTCGAAGAAGCACTGCGGTTTGTGGTAAGCCCGTCGCACCTTGTAACGGATAAACCGGGGGTTAATCGGAGGATACCGAGAAGGTAGGTGGATGGAGGAAAGCAGGAGGTAGGCTGAGCGGTGGACACAAATCCCTTAATAAGCTGTTCTCGCTTTATCGACGCCCGGCACCGCGACGCTTAATCCTGGCCCGGCGATTGTTTCAGAGAGGCGCCGGCGGTGACGCAGCGTAGAGCCTGAATGCGAGCGGTGCAAAGGTCGCGGAAGGGTGTAATACTTAGTATTTGGGTCAGAAATGATAACTAACATTGTGATTTATATATAGCATTGAAGTAAGAATTAAGCGTGAGAAATAGATGGTAATTAATATTACGTTAATTGATTCGGTACTTTGTTGTAATATTTATCTATTTTTATTTACGTTTTACTTAGTAAATACCACTTTTTCTTAAAATCATCGATGCGAAATGCATCAAAAGACGTGTCGCAATAGATATATAATAAATAGTGTTGTTAACCAAGTAATATTTTTAATAAAAAATGGATTATAAAGATACTAAATGATAAATGTATTTCCACTTTTATTTAATAAGTATATAATTATTTTATACTACACTTCTGTGTTTTATACAATAATCTGAAAGAGATTTTTTCAAAATTATCGTTGTATAAAATAAATAAAGTTTCAAAATATATCTTGAAAATAACATATATTGATAAAAAGATGTCCAAACTTTCTTTAATATATCGATACATTTTACCAGGTTGTTGAAAAATTTACGCGAAAAAGTCAAACCTAAACCTTTACTGCGCTTTAGTTTTATCGAGAGAACGTTATTTGAAATATGTGGTTTTCTATAAAGGAAAGTAACTTGAGCGTGTACACAGGTATAAAGCTCATGTAGTTACTCAAATGGAGTGGAAAGCTTATCAGTGATTTATGAAAATGCGTTTCGGGGGAAAACAAGTGATAGCGCATAATAAAAAAAGATATTCGAGGAATCCCTTTAAGTGGTTTTACTGTAGAGGCTTATCAAAATGATGCAACGTTTTGGGGGTGTAATACCTTAGTCCTTTATGTGAGGGCACCTCGCTGTTGCAAATATTTCCCGTCGAGTAGGTACTCCTAAAAATGCGCGACATTGTGTGGCCATTATTACGAGAAAGTACCAACTCTCTGCGTGCTAACTGCGGGTATTAAAAAGGGTGGCGTTTAGGATCTTAAATAACAATGCATTCTTTATAAGTTAACCGCTTTAACCGTGGTAGAAAGGTAGGTACCCCTCTGTAGCGATTACACTTTTTACCGTACCATGCCTTGTTTCGCTCACTTTACCTTTTTAAAAATTCCTGGATAAATATTTTGGAGGGTAAGATTTTAATTAGCGCGTCGGGTTCTTATCCCGTCCAGCGTTCACTTGGCTGAGGGCAGTTTAGGGCCGGGGAGGATTCAGGTCGAATGGAGCCCTCTAATAAATCTAGATTTCAATAATCCAATAATAGGGGGCAGGAGCGGACTCCGCAGGATAGAGCCGGGTGGGCGACTCGCAAGGCCGAGAATGTTATTGTTCCGAGGTGTATTAGTGGAAGCGCCAGAACGTTAGTCAGCCATAATGGAAGAAGGTGACTTGATTCTCTCCCTTCTATTATATGTTATTACAGTAATGAATAAAACAATTATTATCTTAAAAACCATCGTGATAATATTCTTCTTACCTTTATCCCAATAGAGCATAAGGTACTGCATCATATAAATGCAGTGTTATCTTGATCGTGAACAAATGAAGGAAAGGCGATCAGCCCTCCGCTTCAGGTAATATTGAATAAATATTATAGTGAAGAGATCACTTGACGATATTTATTTGACCCCCCCCCTTGAGAATCAAACCTGAGACCTCCATAACGGTAGCCGAGCGTGCTGACCATTACACTGACATAGAGTTACGTGATAAAGTTACGTGATAATATTAAAAAAGTAAAATATTAAGTGTATTATTAAAAAAAAGATTCCAAAACAATTTGGTTCAATCGCGAATATCCATAGCCTTTAATCGTGTTAAAATATAAAGCGGATCCTTCTTCCGCAGTAAGATTACGAGCTCTTTAGCGAAGTATAGCCAATATTGGTGTTAAAGTACCTATCTGCCTCATAGCTGATAGTAATCAGGGAAACACAGACGGCGAGAAAATTTATAAAAACGCCCCGAGAGTAATAGAGTTCACAAGACTGTGTTAAGATAAAATAAATCGAAACGACTTTCCGAATGAAAAAAAAACAAATAGAGTAAACCAGTCTACAGCACGCCTCCCGGATCTCACAACAGATAAAAATAAACAGAAAGCAACCGAAGCCTACAAATGTGCCTCGCTTTTTATGTAAATTAGGAGAAAAAACCGATGTGAAGACAAAGAGAATAAAAGTTGCAATGCTATCATTTTATGAATTTTAACTAAGTCAACTTAACACACTGCAATAATTCATGAAATAATAATAGCATATATTTTAAGGGATGCGACTGGTATAAATATCATATTTTATAGTAATCGTTTTTCGTCATGGCACCAAGAATTAACAGAATACTGATTGAAGGTAAATAAATAATAGGTACAAAAACAATACAATGCATAATAATTAACGAAACTTGAATACCTAAACTTATTAAATATGCATAGAATTCATAAACAATATTGAATTGAATCAATAGGGTTCATGATATGCTGTTTGCGGAGAGAATTACAAAAGGCGCATTCAGCGTAACGCGATATGAAAAATATATTTCAAACATTATTAATGCGGCATTAATAATGCCTATTGTACATCTTTAATATGAAAATATTTTTTCATCTTGAATGAAAGGTATGTAAAAAATATGCATAGCGAAAAAAGAATAATTGAAAAAACGCGAACATCTTTCGGGGCCGTAAATCAGGTAAAATTGTTTTGTTCGCAAGGCAAACACTCATCACAGCTTGCGTTAATCTCGAAAATCATCACTCAAAAATCTGTTCACGTGCGAGATTGCATTTGATCGGAATTTGAAAAGGGGAAATATTGGTGAGGAATGGTAAAGAAAGTATTGGGCGAGCTGAGGGGGCGAGGGGACGAGGGGACGAAAAAACCGAGCGTGTCATGACTTGCGAAAGCCGAACTTATATATAATGGTGGAGAATAGTCCATGAAACTGTAAGATAAGAACCTCACAATCTAGTCGATTATATTCCTTGCTTCACCCATTTACCATTAAGGGAAAAGGCGCGATAGATTTAAACCTTCTTCTGAAAAGGGGGATAATTATTTCCTGAAACATTATCGAGGGAAATGCCGTATTTTTTCGATGAAAATCACAAAAAAGTTGTCTGGAAGAATAACTTACAATAAAAGAAACCTATACCAAAACAAAAGTATTCGAAAATAAATTATAAATGCGTAAAAGCATAACTATATAAAATTTTATTTTATTCTGATATGTTGTACGAATCTTACATAATCAGTACAATACATTTGTCGTTCCATCTTCACGATGCGATAAATCGCAAAATTGAAATTTAACTTTGAAATTAAATGAATGGATTATTATGAATGTGAACTCAAAAATTATGAAAGAGTAATGCAGCAAGCGGTTTGGATGTACTGATATGTAATGACCAATCTGATCATGCAAAGTCTATTTTCGCAAATATTTGCACCACTAACTTTATGCTTTTCCATGTAATACTTAAAATATATTTTTTTAAGATCATTACAACTTATTTATGATTTCAAAAGGACTTTGAAGCCAATAACATTTCTCTTAAAACTTATTAAAACTTATGTATTATTATTGAGATTTTTTTGTTTCAAAACTAGTCGATATTAAAATTTACTATTTACAAGATAAATGGTAATTTGATAGTTATTTTGTGCAGTTTTTGACATTAGTTTAAGCATGTGAATAGAATGAGTGAAGAAAATATAGTTACATAAATTTATGAGAAGAATGTGGTTGGAAATAGAAGCAGAAACAACCCGAAGAAAACTTGGCAAAACCAAATATTTCAAATACTTGGGCGTGGTCAGGTCAAGAGTCGGAATAATCGGCGTGTATGTGTGAGAAGATATCTGAATGTGGAAAGGGCGAAGATTGTCTGCAAAGACAGTTTGTGTGGCGGTATATTCTCTCCACATACCCCAGCGAGGAGCGGCTCGGTGGTTAGTTAAATAGTTTTTTTGATATTGTTATAAATACATTCAAAATACAAAAATATTGCAATGAAGTTTAATACTAGGATTATTTGAATGAAACACCTACATTCGTATTTAGATTAAAATTTTCACTCTTATTTTTTTAAGTACATTCCATTATTTAGAATGCCGCTTCAAAAAAATGTCATAAAATACGATTTGCTACGGCAATGTATTAATTTAAAAAATCGAAATTGAAATATATTGCTCACGTTTCGTATAGTTTTCCCAGTTTCGTTTGTATCTCGAGAGAGTGGTAATATTTTGCTGCCTCTCTCGTTAATTTTTATTTAACAACGCAATGTCAATATTAAATTGAATTTCAATAATAACGACACATAATTTCCTAAATTACCCAATAAATTTATCGGAGGCTGGACTCGTATTTTTTGGCGAATGTTAAATAAAAATAAAGCAGTAAAAATTGCGCGATAGGCGTCTATGTAGGTACGGCTTGCGGCAGGATAATGAATTTTGACTCCGAGATTCAAGAATTTAAATGGAAAATTTTAAATTAAGATTTAAAAAAAGATTTTCAATACCAATTGACAAAAATAATTCTGTTTTCCTTATATATCCGAAAAAGTAATAAAATACACATATGCGTACAATTCCAAGAAAAAGAATATAAAAAATGCTAAGAGCTTTTTCTGGAATATATGGGGTGTTTCGTAAGCTGCGTTCGTTAGACAACACTTCAGAAGCCATCTTCAAAGCGCAATGTTGTATCATGTAAAAATAAAAATATGCGAATACCCTGAAAAGACCCAGCATCTGAACGGTGTAAAAATTGTATCATTTTACATTTATGACATCTCAACATAGTTGAAGAACAAAGAGGAAGTTTGAGTTTTTAAGGCTGACAACTTGTCATATGCTGATAAGGTGATCATTTCACACATGTGTAAATTTCATCATTCTAACGATGATTAACAAACATACAACTCAAACGTAATGACGTTGATCAAAAACGTTTAATATGACTTCCGAAATTTGAGAAGTAATCATGGGTAGAATGGTAAATATTACACGTGTGTAAAGTGATCACTCAACTTGCATATGACAAGTCGTAAGCCCTGTAAATACTCAAACATCCAATATCTTCTTTATCGTAGCTGAGATATACAAAATATAGAAAATCTCTATCTCTAAAAGTGGAAAAATCTAGATTTGTGAACAAGTATTTGGACACGCTTAAAATTAAGACGTTTTTTTTTTTAATACAGCCATTAAAAAATAAATGCATTTTTATGACGTGCACTATAACGAGAAATAATATGAGTAAAATAAATAAGCACTTGTATATAGACACTGAATGAGATTTATTTTATTACACATGACTAGTTTCGAAAACTACAGGTGAAAAGTAAAACAGTGGAATCAAATAAAACTCAATAAGTGGTATTTTTTAAAAAAATAATTAACATGTCATTTCACAAAGTTGATGCCAAATCAATAAATAATATAACGTGAACTTCATGTATTTTATAATTATTTATCATTTATTATATCTTGAAAAAAAATATAAATTAAAAATAAAGTGTAACTTTATCTGGAGATTGGTATCTCAAATATAATATTCATAAAAAAGAAATCTTAGAATCGCGTTCTGAAATTATAATATATTATGCAAAGTTTATCAAAACAAATTGTCTCTATTAGAGAACGGCCTTGTTGTCCTGTCAGCGAGGGAATTAATAATGACGTTTAATGTTATGCACTTAATTTTTTAATGGATGAAAGGCAGCTCCCGTAGACGCCAACCGACGGAGCTGGGCGCGTAATGCCCCTAATGGTTCCACAGAAAAATTACTTCATTGGGTAAAAAAAACATTCAAACACAATGTACCTCTTATAACATTTTGGATGTGTCCAAATACTTGTCCACAAAACTGTGGTTCTACACTGAATTATTTTTACATTTTAACATCTCAACATGGGTGAGTAAAAATAGTGTATTATAAATAAAAACACTGGTTACTAGTTTCAAAAACTGTTCAAACTTCCATCTATGTATTTAAATAAAAACAGTTTATGATTAAAAAAACTAACCGTTACGCATCTCCGCTGGGGTAGCCAGAGAGAATAGAACGCCACAATAATGTGTCTTTTTCAAACAATCTTCGCCTCTTTCACATTCATGCATCTCCTCATACATACCCACCGACACCTGATCTGACCACTTCAAAGTGTTAAAATACATATATATAGTATGAAAGAAAATATATAAATAAATAAACAAAGAAACGTTTAATCATTGATTTAAGTTTTCTACTGAAATTTCTTGGTGGAACTGCACTTTGTAGAATAAAACAACAACCATGTAGTTTTTTCTACGTGAATTTTATTTGACCAGCTGATCAAGTAATATTCACGTGGAAAAAACTAAACAGTTGTTTTTTTTTAATTCTATTAAATCATTCATTTGAAAATACGCAAGGAAATTTTATACTGATATAGTCGGGAATCAAATTGGTACCGTAACATGTTAAAAAAAAACATGTCAACCATTTCATATAAAAAACATACTAATTAACCTAGGAATATATTTGATTCTATAATCAGACCGCAATTAAAATGGAATCCATTATCATTCAAACCTTTTAAAAGTTGTGGTGAAAGAGCTTTCCATACAAAACATTAATAATTGCCGCGATTTACCGGGGGTATGGAAATCTATCGGCGCTCAGCGAAAAATTTCCAACGGAAGGAACAGACCACGTGATTCACAATGAGCGCAAACGTAACAATAGACCCGAAGACCGGGATTGTTTTGTCAGACCGGGGCATAACAATCGTTCTCTAGAACGAATAACTACGGAGCTAGAGAGATCGGGCTGGAAGTATGTTCAATGCCTAGGATCTAGCACACTCTACCACTAGCGGAGCACTGTAATCACCCGTCAGGAGCAGAATGCTAAATGATCTACGACTCTTGTGGAATTCGCAAAATGAGTGCATAATGTCATCAGCGATGGGAAATCTCAATCGTGACAAGCTTTCAGAAATTATTAGCAAAATATGCTTTTTTACAAATCATGTAATGATATTTTCAATAATATAAAAATGTATTATTTAGAGAAATAAAAAGACTTTGTGTTTTGATCCACACACATTTGTGGGTGTGGAATGTGAGTGGATCAAAACACAAAGTCTTTTTATTTCTCAAAATAATTTATCAATATGATCCACAAAGTTAATGCTTTCAATATTCAATGAACTACATGCAACAAAAAATGTGAATATTCGTTTGTTTACGTTTTGTTGTCTCGCTTGTTTTAGTTTATTGTTGTAAATTTATGAGGGGAATGTAGTTAAAAAAAAGGGACAGAGGAAGACGTGATGGTTAGTTAGTTATATTCGTTTGTTCAAAATCTGAAATCTCTTCAAATTATTCCGTGAGTGTTTTGAAATTTCGGCACAATTTATTATTTATTTTATTTAGGTATTTTTATAAAACAAAAAAAACATGTATGTTTAACACATTTATTGACTGCACTGACAGTGCCATCTATTGAACGGAACAGTAATATTTGCATTTCTTAACATGGTAGACAACGTGCTTATTGACAGCTGATGTCACAATTGCATTGCAGTTTCATGCATTTTTTCATTACTTCACAAACATTGTGTATCTAATCAAAACTTAAAAAAAAAACTTTATTCAACACATTTCAGAGCTTTGTTTTTTTTGTCTTGTAGACCTCTTGCTTATCTTTTTAAAATTTTCCTGCACTTATAAAGTTCAAATGTGTTTTTGACAAAGTGTGGTTTACCTTGACGAATCAAACATGTTTGTTCAAACTTTTTGGTACAGGCCTGGACAGCTATTATTTCTCAATGAGATCGACTCTCTGGAAGTCCAATTCGACCCTTGGGATTCTATATTCTAGAAAATCAAGTAAATTACATGAAAATATCGTAAATAAGTCAAATTACATTGAATGCATAATATTATTACTTTGTTGAATATTAAAGGTACTAAACGTATTACTTATTTATAGTACACGTATTCGGCTACATTTATTGCAAACCAATATTTAACTTGTAATATGATTTACTAATTAGTAAAATTTTGAATAGTTAAGTATTCTAGAAAATCAAGTAAATTACATGAAAATATTGTAAATAAGTCAAATTACATTGAATGCATAATATTATTACTTTGTTGAATATTAAAGGTACTAAACGTATTACTTATTTAAAGAACACGTATTAGGCTAAATTTATTGCAAACCAATATTTAACTTGTAATATGATTTACTAATTAGTAAAATTTTGAATAGTTAAGTATTCTAGAAAATCAAGTAAATTACATGAAAATATTGTAAATAAGTCAAATTACATTGAATGCATAATATTATTACTTTGTTGTATATTAAAGGTACTAAACGTATTACTTATTTAAAGAACACGTATTAGGCTAAATTTATTGCAAACCAATATTTAACTTGTAATATGATTTACTATTTAGTAAAATTTTGCATAGTTATATATTCTAGAAAATCAAATAAATTACATGAAAATATTGTAAATAAGTCAAATTACATTGAATGCATAATATTATTACTTTGTTGAATATTAAAGGTACTAAACGTATTACTTATTTAAAGTACACGTATTAGGCTAAATTTATTGAAAACCAATATTTAACTTGTTATATGATTTACTATTGAGTAAAATTTTGCATAGTTATATATTCTAGAAAATCAAGTAAATTACATGAAAATATTGTAAATAAGTCAAATTACATTGAATGCATAATATTATTACTTTGTTGAATATTAAAGGTACTAAACGTATTACTTATTTAAAGTACACGTATTAGGCTAAGTTTATTGAAAACCAATATTTAACTTGTAATATGATTTACTATTGAGTAAAATTTTGCATAGTTATATAAGGTCTCATTGGAAAAAGCCGCATAAAGCCTTCAGCTCTTGCGTAAAATTATTTTAAGGAAATGGACGATAATTAAAATGTCAAATGCATTTCATGGTAACCCCCTTCTCTAGTAAACTCTGTGGGAAATGCTGACAGTTTCATTAGAACCAACACTACTAAGGGATATAAAAAAAATATTCATTCATAAAATAACTCTATGAAGGAAATTCACATTTTATCTGTGAATACAAGTCGTTATACAAGTACATCACTCTAAAGTATATGTAAAATTACTTTGCATTTTATTTTATACATTTTTACACTTGCATATTAATAGTAATTGAGT
Source organism: Brachycentrus maculatus (assembly GCF_059751285.1). Classification (NCBI taxonomy): domain Eukaryota; kingdom Metazoa; phylum Arthropoda; class Insecta; order Trichoptera; family Brachycentridae; genus Brachycentrus; species Brachycentrus maculatus. The sequence continues at coordinate 39,354 of NW_028281678.1, read as the reverse complement.
TTTGTTTCATAACATAAGCCTAGTTTCAAAAACTCATCTAGTTGTTCTCTCATTCAGTTGTTTTCATCGAGAGGTAATTAAAAAACTTGTTGTTTTTGTAATCATCTGTCGATGAATATATCTATAGTTTTCGAAACTGTTCGTGTATAATGGAATAAAACGCAAAAAGCGATATTGAAAAAGTGTTAATTTTTTAAAATAATCAACATGTCATTCCAAAAAGTTATTACTGGTATCAATAAATAATACTTTGCATTTTAAATAATTGTACTTATTTTTTTAACTGTTAGTTTTTAATATATCCTTATCAATTATAAAATTTTTTGTGAATTCAAATATATCTCTTGATAAGACGTAAAATAAAATGTTAGCTATTTTGAAATACATCAATGAAAAATAAAAAAAAATCTCCCCTACATACTGAAAGAAAGGAAAAAAACGAACATTAAATATTAACATAGGTACATTTTCAAGCGTAATTAAATTTATATCAATGGTTTAGCCTTCTTCAAGTCGTTCTCAAATGTGGCGTGACAGAGGCACTGTGGCAGATTTAGGCTTGAAAAAGTAACTGATCGGTCGTAATAAAAAGCAAACTACGACCGTAGTTCTCGAGCGGAAAGGTATAGGAATATGATTTATAAAAGCGAAAACCTTGATATTGTACACTTATTACAGCGAAGCACGTCATCCGTGACATTTGGCATGAGGCGAAGATAATAAAAATCAGGGATGTGCGAGCTTTGGTGACTTTTATATCCCTCCGCGTACATGAAAATATACCCTCCTATAAGGTCGGGCGTGATTCTTTTGTCAAAGGAAAAATTTCCTGATACTTTGATACAGTTCAAATCTAATACCAAAGAAAATTCATTGTTCACAGGGTTTACACGTCTGTATTGACACATGTTTACAATCCAAAAATATGGCAGAAGTAATAAAACTGTCGCGCCAACAGGGCCGAATATAGAAAATGTGTTAAATATGTGAAATGATGCGTCTTTATTTACTATTTAAGTTTATACTAAAGAAATATATGGGATATGTAAATGCGTTACCAAAATACAAAAAAATGATACTTGCAGGGTTGGGTGGTAACATCGTGAAGTCTGATGTGAACTGATATGCTTCAGATGTATTGGAATCATTGGCGCAATTGTGTGGTAGTGAATGGTGTGTCACTGGTCAACATTAAAAATATAATAATAATTACAAAAAAAAATGTTGATGTATATTCACGAAACAATTTTTTCTCGTTGATCTCAAAAATAAAATTAAAATTGTATATAATTGTATATTATTTCCCTTAGTATTAATATTTTTATAGTAAGTATAAGTAACTCGAAAAATCTATTTTTATACAAAAAAAGTTATGATAGTATGAAAATGGATATGTCATGTTTTGTTACTGAATATTATGGGCTACTCAACGTATGAAGAGCTGAAGAGGGTTTTGGAAAATAGACCAGAATGGCGAAGGAAATGTGATTTGTTGCTGCAGACCAGTCCACAAGATTGAGACCAGAGAGAAAGAGTTACTGAATATCATGTTTATTTTGTATCACATATATTTTATTAGAGTTTTCTGAATTCGGCCACACTGTTCATTGACTGAAAACGTTTTTTTCATGACGTGTTATCTAAATTTCGAGATACTCAAAATGAAACCTTATAAACATACAAACAAATAACGAATATCAATATAACCTCCTGATCGGGGTCTTAAAAGAAATCAAGGTTACCTTACATATTCATAATATTATTTTAACGCAAAACTCTTGACGTGACCTAATCTGAACACAAAAATATATCCTTAATGTTTCAAAAATTGAGCTCCAAATTGCTCGCCGACAGTTGTGGTGCGAGTAAAAAACGATTGATATCTTTACGACACATATGTAATTCATGTGAAGTTTAAAAAAAACTTATTTCATACTTTTGTCGTACTCCGCGGTTGATTTTTTTTTCGAAATGGAACGAAGTTTATTTGCCTGTATCAATTTTTATATTTAAAAATATTTTGATCAATATTTCTGCTATGGATAAAATATTTAATTTGTTATCATCACAAAACTTAAATAAATTATCATAAACACTAAATATTAAGTTGAATTTATTATTTCCCTAGCTTATAACTAACTAACTAACTAACTAACCATCACGCCGCTTCCCCGCAGGGGTAGGCAGAGAGAATAGAGCGCCACACCACTCTGTCCTTGCAAACATTCTTCGCCTCTTCCACGTTCATGCATCTCCTCATACATACCCGCCGATTGTTACGACTCCTAACCTGACCACTTTCAAGTATTTGGCATATCTGATCGTGCCATGTTTTTCTCGGTCTTCCTCTGCTTCTTCTCCCGCTAACATTCGCCTCATAAATTTGTTTTACCGTTCTTTCCTCACTCATTCGTTCTACATGTCCAAACCATCTCAACACACCTTTCTTAATTTTATCGATAATGCTTATCTCAGCTTTGCATTCTTTCCTTATTTCACTATTCGCACATCTATCATACATCGTTTTGTTACACATTCTTCTGAGAGATCGCATTTCGACTGCATTCAGTCTACTTTCATCCTTCTTTTGCCAACTCCATGTTTCACTTCCATACATTAGAGTTGGAACCAGTACTCCGTTGTGCACTGCCAGTTTAGCTTCCGCTGATAGGTTTTTATTTGCTATAACTGATTTCAGTGCACCTAGCTTATATTGAAAAAAAAAGATTTTATCAAGTAAAAGGATATGAATAACAACATTTTGAGTGTGTCCAAATACTTGTTCACAAAATCTGGATTATCTCCAATTACAGGAGTTATTGTCTTATTATCCTTTGACATCTCATCAAGGATGAAGAAGAATATGGAAGTCTGGGCATTTACGGCTTCTTTACATCTCACCAATAGATGTCTCTAGTGAAGTTCTAGTGATTCAAGAACAAGGTTTCTAAATTGGTTTATATATATAGAACTTCCAAGAACTTGAGTAGTGTGGTTGTCAATAATGGGTAGAATTGGTGAATGTTACACGTGTGTAAAGTGATCACTTAAACCAGCCTATGACGGTCGTAAGCCCCGTAAATGCCCAGACTTCCATATTCTTCTTCATCCTTGATGAGATGTCAAAGGATAATATGGATATGAATAACTTTGCATGAGGATCAGGTAGGATGGTGAACTGTGGCTTATTCATGGCAACTTCTACGCATCCGTCTTAATAGTGAGAAAATCACAGAAAACTCCGCAAAAGAAGACGGAATGACTGAGAAAACAGCAAAAACAGAGCATCTTTTTAATTATCAGGTACAAAAGCCACCGGTTTGATGTATTTTATCACCCGTAAAGTTAACCCATTCATGTCGGAAACCCATTGTACTAATCTCATTCATTCTTAATTCATATGTAAATAATAATATTTAAGTACAACTAAATGAACAATGCACCACGTGGTTATTCACCAAAAAAAGATTTAAATATTCCAAAGCACCCCCGGAAAAATATTGTACTGCGGTAAGAGGACTTCTCTTTTGTTTATGCCCGAACCAGCGTTCGGCACTAGACTTGGATGGCGTGGGAGGTGGGGGGGAGAGGGTGGGAGGGGGATGTCACGTGGTGCTAGGGCGTGTGGTAGGGGTTATTTTACACGAGGGTTATTCATAATGTAAGTCTAACGGTAAATACCTACAGCTTTGTTTCATTATATTTAATTTTTGTCATCAACCAAACAATGCGCGACTTTCATTTTAATGAAAAACGAAATGGACCGTGAAAGGGATTTTTGTAACGTAAAAATAGAATAAAATTACAATATGTTGTATTATGTTGTATGTAACTAAATTTGTAGAAAGATTGCATCATCACGTTTCAACACTTCAAATATTACACGGCATTACACAATTAAAATATAAAGTACTCAAATGGTACACACCACAAACAAGCCTTTTTTATTATTATTAAATTTGACGAAACTACGCTTAAATTCGTAAAAATTACTTTTGGTAATTTAAAATCATTAAATTACATGTAATGTTTACGCATCACATATACCGAACATATTTTTGAAGATAAAAAGTTAGCTAAAATTTTAGTGATTATATGGTTCATAAATTCATCAGAATTAATTTTTTACCATTCGAATACTTATATTTATGAAAATCAATTTATATTACTCTTTGACATCTCATCAAAGATGAAGAAGAATATGGAAGTCTGGGCATTTACGGGGCTTACGACCGTCATAGGCTGGTTTAAGTGATCACTTTACACACGTGTAACATTCACCAATTGTCGTAAGCCCCGTAAATGCCCAGACTTCCATATTCTTCTTCATCTTTGATGAGATGTCAAAAAGTAATATGAAAATAACTCCTGTAATTGGAGATAATCCAGATTTTGTGAACAAGTATTTGGACACACTCAAAATGTTTTAAAATCAATTTAAAAAAATATATATGACAAAGATTATTTATATTATGAGTGAAAAATATTTTTTTAATTGTGCATAAACTTTATCCATAAAGCTGGGTTTTAAAAACTAACTAACTAACCATCACGCTGCTCTCCCGCAGGGGTAGGCAGAGAGAATAGAACGCCACACTACTCTGTCTTTGCAAACATTCTTTGCCTCTTCCACGTTCATGCATCTCTTCATACATACCCGCCGATTATTACGACTCCTAACCTGACCACTTTCAAGTATTTTTCAAGCTAGGTTTTAAATATGAAATCATATGTTTTCTTTCCATTTTTTAAGATAAGCAATAAAATTTTCTAAACAAGACGATCGAAAATATTACAACTTTTATTAAACTAATTAACTACATAAAATCATGGTGTATGTTTTGTAAAGATTAATTGCAACACGAGTAAATCGTAACCCTACATGGACTGAAATAAAAACGTCTAGGCAAGGATCCCTGTTTATAAACGATCCCCTAAAGTAATGAGGGGCGGGTTTCCTTTCAATACCACAGTTAGTCACGTCTGTCCGTGACGAACGTATCGAAATCAAGGGGTGGAAAATATAATATTACTCATTTTAATAAAGATGGATTTGAGCGTTTCTAAACAGATTATTATTTGTTAATCAGCGTAACGGAACCAATATTTTTAATGCATAAAATATCAATTGAACCAGATGCATTTAATTGAAATAAGGGAATAAAAAATAATTTAAATACTATGTTTAACTAAAACGATACGCAAAAATGTTATAAAATACAGTAAATATCAAGTTTATTCAGCTGAATAATTTAAAACCAACTAATTGATCAAAAGCGTCTATCATTAATAAATTGTTTAAAAAAATGTAAACGCTTTTTCATTAAAATAATAACAAATTTATTTTTGATGATATTGATGATGAATGATGATAGATATATCTATACTGTACGTTTTGAAGTTTTCTTAAGTATTTCAATATTCAATTTTAGTAAAAATTTATTATTTTTATTATCGTATAATTGTTTGCGAAAAAAAAATCTAGCTGACTTTTTGTAGTATTCCACCCATCGCCTTGTCGAGTCAGAAAAATATTATTATTTTTATTAATAACAATATAAAAAAAACTAAAATGATTGAAACATTTGTCTAACTGCATATTCATGTAACTATATTTTTAAGTTTTTATTCATTCGGCAACAATTCATTTACCTTCAAACGCATGGTTTAAAAGAGCTACATTAATTATTTTTTTATAAATTTTTACTTTATTAATATAAATTTTTATGTTTCATTCTAACTAATAGTAACGACCGCGATGCCTAGAAACGAGGAAGTAAAAAATACAAGGATAATGGTAGATAAAAATCTAATCGGGATAGAAGGGTGCTTTTCGTTTCAAATTAAAAGAAACAAATTTCCGTCTGAATTATTTCAATAACACGAATGAAGGGGCGGTCTTTTAGGGTTGTAGGTACTATTATTTTTAACTGATGACTGTCGTCGTCTGGTTTACGTGCATAAAGCAAACCAATCGATACAGATCACGTGTGTGCGCCTGGCGGACACGTGTCTTATTGGCATGTCATGCGAGCGCAATGCATTAATGAGGAACTCATTTTTTGCTGCTCAAAAGGGAGTGAAATTGTCATAAAAATCAGGGCGTATTATTTAATGCGTCTGACACATGAAAAATTGACATTCAATATCGGTAATGGAGAATTGTGTTAAAATTCTTACAAAAAGGATTTTATTTGGTAATTTTAAACGGAGATTAATGTTCAACATATTTAAAAAATATTATTTTCACGAATAAAGTTGTGATAAATAATTTTATTGAATTCAATCTTACGATTACGTAAGAAATCGATATGAATATTTTTACGAAGTATTAAATAAAAATTTGTATAGGTTTACAAATAAAATAAATATATATTTTTTAATAGATTTATATTATCCACTGATACTTCGTGATGGAATTGCATTTTTAATATATTATTAGATTAAAACCAATATTTTTAGCTTTTCCACTTTATTTTTATTTGACCAGCGACCGGGTTTCGTCGTTACAGACATCACCAGTCTGATGATGTCTGTAACGACGAAACCCGGTCGCTGGTCAAATAAAAATAAAGTGGAAAAGCTAAAAATATTGGTTTTAATCTAATAATATATATTTCTTTAGCCTTTGTACCTTTAAAAAACGATGAATTCATTCACAATATATGTATATGATCTGAATTTTTATTAACTTTTATTTTTATTCGATCCCATATGGATTCAAATGTATATAAATTACAAAAATACGTAATATCTTAGTAAACATTCATTTTCATTATCACTACTGTTGAGAATAGTATGTTTGACTGATAAAAAAGCATATTACAATATTTGATATGCGTTTACAAGAGGCTAAAAAATAATAACTCAAATAATATTTTGAATTCGTTAAAGTAAATAATGTGAGCTCAACCACAATATTCCAATATACAAAAATAGCTGTTTGCACAAACCTAAATATTTTGGATTCATTAGGTACATTTTTGACGACCGTTTAAACTGTCAATATTGTTGTCTTCAACAACCAATAGATATTAATTAAGCGAAGCTGTATGAACGAGCTTTTGTCACTACAAAAATACATTTGTGTAAACCGAACACAAGCATAAAATTTATATCAGTTGGATTGATTGTATTGCAATGTCTGATAAAGAACAATGCACAGAAGCAACAATGGGATAACATAAATTCAGCCTACTAGATTTACTTTATTTTGTAAACTAAATATAATAAACGTTTTATATACAAAGAAGATAAAAGTTTACTTAAGTAAGAATAATTAATTGAGTTTATTAAAAAAAAATGTTAACGACCAGAATTTTTAAAAAAAAATAGAAATAAACATTATTTTCATTGTGCAAAAAAATGTAATCATGTAGTTTATGGGTCGGAAAAGTGTGGCTCCGTAGCAGCATGCGGCTCTTTGACCTTTTAAGTATGGCTCCGGTACAAATATCCACGGGTAGGCTCTTTATAATTTGAAAAAAAGAAACATGAACATAAAATACCTGAAACATAACGACAATAATAAAAAAGATTAACGTTTTTCACAAAACGTCAATATGTTTTAAGTATAATTTCAGATTCCAAGTCCAATAAGAAAGAATTGTTCAGTTGATTAAACCAATGGAGCAGAGTCAAAAAAAGGTATGGCGTACAATCTGGATGAAAAAAAGGAATTCCGCGAATCCTAACAAAATGTATGGCCAAATCACTTTACGCGAAAAATCAATTGAAAAATATTGGATATTTCCTACATGTGACGCGCCCGATCTACATGCTGCGTATTCGGTAGGTCCCTCTATCCCCACATACGCAGGGATGTAAAACAAATGAGTTGATATTATTTCAGGTTAGGTTGGGAAGGGTGGAGGGGAAAGTGAAAGGTTTCCGAGGAGGTTCTACTGTCAGCGTTTGTTTTGTTTCAGGCGAAGGAAAATCCGGTCGTTTTGCTGAAATCTTACATAAATCACCTTCGAGGACCTAATGCCGCAATGTCAGCACTAAAGGGGAAAAAGATGGATAGAATACATACATAAATATATAAAAAAGGTAAATATATTTATCTTCCCGAAATTATGTAGTCAGCTAAAAGCAGTGCTGACAAAATTAGATCTGGTTTTTTATGGTATTACGTCAGTACTATACTCGGTTTTGATTCGATTGATTTCACTTACTTTACTTTCAGCTTTAATAGTGCTGAAACATTACATTTGAGTTATTACGGTTCGATTTCTGAAAGGGTTTATAATTTATTTTTATAAAACTTATTTCACACACCTTGTAATGTTGGCTGATATGCGAGATTAAGCATTTTGCTTTTATTGAAATAAAAATCTATAAATATTACAAAAAATTAATGTACTTTATCACGATTGGATAAGAGAATGAAGTACATATTTACTTTCTTATCATCATTAAACTACCATTTGCAATAGATTTCATCATTAAACTGAATAGTTATAAACCCATGAGAAAGAAAGATAGATTGGCAACGAATGATATACAAACTCTGTAAAGTAGATTGAAGAAGATGTTGAATTAAAACTACGCTTTGTTTATCTCCTATTAGATATTGAGGCGGTAGTGGAGTAGAAAGACAAATAAAAACAAGATAGTTATCTCAAGATTCTGTATGAATTGGACCTATTAATAGTTTTGCAAGATAGGAAAACAATCCGCCCCCTTCGTAGGCCATTTAAAGCCTTTCTGGATGTTCTCAGGGAAACTTGTAAACATGCCTCAGCGGGTAGTCAGGAAGGAGTAAATTATATGGGGCGAGAGGCAAACGTATTGTAAATAACGACCAGAAACGGAATTGATGTAGTTAGAAACTATCGTGAAGGCGGCGATTATTCAACTTGTAACGATCTCTTTTACATGATAAGAAGATAAATGTTGCATCGTAAAAGATAAGAGATACGTAATTATTTTACGAGCCTCCTTTCTTGCTGTAATTGTCTTTGCAACTTGTGACGTTAACTTAATAATTTTGGTTTATTACCAAGCAACGAAATAATATTAGCTCTCTAACCCTTATTCACACCCGATGGTGCATAGGGAACTGTACCGTTTTGACATAGTGTTATTTTGATCGTTACTTACATGAAGGAAAATTGATCAGCCCTACGCTTTACGTACCAGTCCAGGGTAATACAGAATAAATATTAAAGTGTAAAATCAGTAATATTTATTTTCAACTCCCCCCCTGGTAATCAAACTCAGGACTTCCAGCACGGTACCTTAACACGCTTACCAAAACACCACGGAGGCAAACAAAAATGTTATCTAGGCCTTTAAAAAAATATATGTATGTATTTACCGGATTTAAGTCTTTCGTAAACGTGACATGGAAAAGAAATGTAAATCTTTAACCGAATTAAAAAGTTTCCCGAATTAAAATGTAAAAATTTGAATCAACTTATTTTTACGTTTACCAACTTAATTGTAAGCACTTCTCATGTAAAATTTATTATTCTCTTCCATAACATTATAACCCAAATTATTATGAATTAAAAAAAAAATTATAAAAATTTATAGTATTGCAATAAAAAAGATGGATACAAACAAAATTACATAGGTTATTATCCAGATTAAATAAAATAACAATTATTTTCTGTAGGTTTCATATTTTAATCTAAATAAAATAAATATTTTATGTTCGATAAACTTTTGAGTAATAATGTTAAACATGGAAAAAAACACGATATAAAAAAAGGCTAAACATTGATACTCTCGACATTCATGTATGGTGTGGAGTATATTACATATACAGTGAGAAAATGAGAGGAACAAAAATTGAACCCTTGGAAATATACTGACAATGAAAGCTTAGGATTTTTAGAAGAAGAAAAGCTCGTAGATTTTTAAGAACTTAACATTGAAATAGTGCTGTAATGTGTTGGAATGAAATATGTCATATAAGGGACTTCTAGATTTTTTGGAACAAATACAGTCAGGAAACTTAGTAAAAAGAATACCATAAGTCAAGAGTATAAGGTCGCACAGGAGACAATGCACTAGGTGTCGATATCAGATTCAGACTTGATGGAGACATCGTTGGCAGATGCCAGTTGAAGAGAGATCACCCACAGGAAGGTCTTGTCTAAAGAAAGCAGCAATCGCCATTCTCACTCATGAATGACGGATGTAGAAAGAATTAAAGCTATTTTCTTTAACTGAAATTTCATTTCGGTAAACCAAGTCATTTTATTTAATTATATCTTCAATATAAAAAATTCAAACGACTCGTGCATATTACAATGCATCTTTGAGGGTGAAATGCGCTGAAATCTTACATTTGACATATTAAAATTTAAAAACAAAATGGAAAATAAATCATTTTTAAGTACACTGTTCTTATAAAATTTTTGTTGACTACATTCAAAATATACATCTATCTTCCTATTTCTACGATATCTATCTGTCTACACTATATGTTGTATCACTATACGAGTATAGATGATACATGCATGCGCAACGTGCATATAATTACACAATAACATGAAATGCACTCAACCCGACAAATACTTGCCTCACCAAAAGTTGGCTTCTAAAAGAGAAGCAATTTATGAAATAATTAAAGCAAAATTAATAATTACAGCGAACGCTCTAGTTCATTACTTAGTAAACTCTCTGTGTCTTCCATAATAATTAATCCTGCACTAAAGTGAAATTGGGAAAGATATATTAGTTCTGTGTAGTTCATGGGCAAGAACTTAAACAAAGTTAAGCCTCTTGGAAGTTTCGGAGTTAGTTAGCATTGCGCTATTCATAATTCTTGAGTAGGTACCTATTACAACGAATAAACCAGAGAAATTCATGCTAGGGTCTTTTTTAAGGTAACAAGAACAAAGGAATGATACAAGAAACAAACATATATTAAACATGGCACGAAGGGTAAATTATTGCACTACATTTGAATGTAGGAGTATATATACATATGTATATGTACGTATATGTTACCTTATTGATTTCTGATTTGAAAACCGGAGGTATTCTGATACACGTGGGGGATGCAAATACTTTTCCCAATAACAACCAGTGATATCAATTCGTCATTCTGTCGTATTTCAAGACGCGTGTACTGAATATAAAATGATCAGATTATTACTTGACAGTACAAAAAAAGACTTTCAAAGACGAATGTATAAAAGCGTTGTAAAGTGAAAAGAGAAACGAAGATTTTAATTAAAATCCAGTTTTCTAAAGAATTAATATAATTTTGTGTTTTTAAAAGTCAATTTGTGTCTTCTAAAATCTTATTTTATTATTATTTAAAATTATTGACAATTGTGTTGAAGACGTTAAATTAAAGATTATTTATTTAATTTATTTTGTAAATAAATTTTTGAAAAACACAGAATCATCTTGCGTAAAAATTTACTATTTTAAATATGTCGAAGCTGAAACTTTGTTAATATATAAAGTGGTTTCGAAAGAGAAATAACTTGTATTGGAATGTAGATTATTTTATAAATTTTATTTTGGCTTTAAAATCTCATTTCTGGATGTTGATTGCTAGTTTAAAAATTACTTCCAGCTTAATAAGTTTTTTAAGGACGATCGAAAATTTAGTCGGTTCATTTTTCGAGAAATGAGAAAAACATGCAAACTCAAAAAATTAAGCAATCCAATTCAATTTAAGTTTAAAAAGGAAAAAATTAAATACTTTTTAATATTCTCAAATGTAAATATGTTTTTGGGGATAATTTTCGCGATTTCAGATAAATATTGCGCATTTAATGCATTGCTGTTGTAGTTCTTTAGAATAATTACAGAAATTATTCTTAAGGATACTATAAAAAGTACATTTTAATTACGTAAGTTTTCAAAACCATCTTGTGTATAAGCAAATGATAAATATATACTCATATAAAGGAATAATTCAAACCAGTTTTTTTTTGCTTATTTCAACAAGGTAACAAGAATCAACAGTTAATAAAATAATATAACTATGCATATTTGTCATAGCGGAAAGTAATAACACGAAATAGTTACTCGACTAGTTTTATTGAAAATAAAATAAGATTATTCTCATTTTTCAACGACTTAATATGGCTTAAATTTTCATTGCCACTCATTACAGAGAACAACTCTTCGATAGCTAAAAAAAACGGCCGATGGTACCATAGATTGCCCCAGTAACCCGCGCCATACCTAAGTTTTATGGCCAATTCGTAAAGCACACTCGGTAATGAGACATGGCACGTTCTGTCTCCTGTCGAGTATGCGCAAAGTGAGAGTCATTAAACTAATTAAAATAAATCAAGCAGACAGTTAAAGGAGCAATGCGAGTTATAAACGTTATACAAATTGTCAGACGTCCAAATTAATACTCGTTTCATGACGGTGACGCCTTTGTTTTAAGGAAATTTATATTACTCGATATAAGGGACGTCCCTACTTAGTAATCCGTGATTATAAGCCTTAGCAAAAGGATCTAAGGCATATCACTATGCGGATTTATCTTCATATAAATTAGTATTATTTATTGAATGATTTAAGTAATGGTTATAATTTAATAGAAGATAAATATGATAATGAAATTTAGCCATTATTTAATGGTTTCTTTTTTCATCGTATTGTAAAAATGTGTTAGTTTCAAAAACATTATATTTGTATTATTTAGACACAGATGCACGAAAATTTATTTTTTTAAAGTACATACTACTAAACATTAAATATGTAATAATCTTACAAAAAATACAAGCCGGATTGCAGGAGTCATATTCTCAGCCTAGGCAGCGAATATATATTATTTATAGAAAATTGTATTCATAAAATCGGTGTACCAAAATCAATAACGGATGATTAAAAACGATTCAAATACAAGTTTTGTACTTATGATAGCATTTGAATTTAATAAAGTTTAACCATACTTCAAAAGAATGATATACTGTACATATCCAGGAATTTAAAATACCGCCGATTCGCGTGTTTGCTTTTACAAATATAACAACGTTCCAGATAACAATGCCATAAATAAAAAAAAATAAAAACATTTATAACAAATGGATAAAAAACATGCCAACTGTGTTCAAATATTGATGTTTTAACACATCTAATGGGACTACGCCTCCGTAGTGTAATGGTCAGCACGCTCGGCTACCGTTCTGGAGGTCCCGGGTTCGATTCCCAAGGGGGGTAAAATAAATATAAGTGATTTATTCACTGTAACATTTATTCAATACTGCCATGGACTGGTACCTGAAGCGGAGGGCTGATCACCTTTCCTTCATGTGTAAACGATCTAGATAACACTGCGTTTATATGACACAGTGCCCTATGCATCATTGGGGTGCGGTTAAGGGTTTTTATTTTATTATTTTTTTTATTATTATTAATAGGACTACGGGTACAGATCCGCGTGCCTTTAAAACCATATTTATAGTATTATTTTCATAATTTTTACCAACTGAATGAAAAAAAAAGGTTATACTCATTTAATTACGATTTGATTAATAAAAGTTTTAAATTTAATTAATTTCCGATAAATAAAACGATAAGTTCCCAAATTTTCAACAAAATTTACAAAATTCACTGAGAGATTAAAGATTTAGGTTATGAAAACGATCCGTACGATTGTAAAAGGGATTGGAAAATATTGATGACCTAAAATGATAGACATATATTGATATCGCTAAAATAACTTTAAGATATATGTATAGAATAATCACTTTTGTAAAACAGTAATAAATTTAACGAGATCTCTGTTTCAAAATAATGAAAATATTGAAATCACTTGTTTGGTGATTTCGAGGGTTAAATATAACCAAGGGATGACATTTAAACTCTTGTAAACGTGTCGAGAATTTAAATAGCGATTGATGACCTCCGTTGATGGATTCAACAGACATAGTGTGCTCAGTATATAGAGCAAGGCACCGCGGGCGTCGCGACGCTACGGGTCTCGCGCAGCGACTCTCCGCCGTATTATAATATAAACATTAATTAAAACCCGCGTGGAGCCAACTGCAATATTAAGCGGGATTTGTGGCGTTAGTGAATAAAGGCGTTCGAGTATTAAACGGCTCGTATAAGCGGCTGTTGTAAATCTAATGAGCGAGTTGTTTGAAATTGGATATTATATCTGCTATTAAGACGATCTCATCAGAACTTGGAGGATATGAGAGTTTTGTGGTTAACAATTCAGAGCTAAAATTTTATGTCAGTGACGTTTTAGAGCTATGAACGAGATCTCAACTATTAGCAATTATCAAAGGTTTTATTAAAAAAGTAAAATTCATGTTCGTTGAATTTATATATATTTTATTGAAAACGTAGGTAAAGAAAAGGTTATGACATTTTGAAAACAATTAAGGACATTTTAAAATAAATATTACTTCAATTTAAGTGTCTGTTTTTAATATCAAAATAATATAAATTAAAGTTAAAGTTCTAATAAAAGATATTTTGAGGTTATTTTTCTATCAAAATAAGGCAACCCTAAAAAAATACGTGGTTTCATTTTTTTATACGTGTGGGATATAGGTAGGATGTGCTAGAAATATATTAAAAATAAAAAGGGTTGAATTTGTAGTAATTCTTTTTAGTGTGTTTCATTCCCTTATTGTATTTATTTTGTTTTAGGGATGATGAAGGTTCCTATCGAATCCAATAGCCCTTGAAAGGGTAGTTACTCAGATATATTATACCAAGCAAATGAGAACGGAAGCAAACAGGGTTTAAAAGGGAAAACCAACCAAAAGCTGTATTCGTATTTCAGGATTACTTTTAAATTACAGTACGTCTATTGAAAAAATAACGGTTAAATAAATATAAGTTTATAATGAAATATAGCAGAAATAATAATTTTTCTTATATAGAGTGAGGTATTAAGATTAAATCCATTAGGGCAAATATTAATGGATTTAATCTTTTGGGATAGAGATTTTAGGTACGAGTGTTTACGTAAGTCATGGTCTTAAATGGTTATATGTAAACACGGGAGAAAATTAAGTATCCTCTGTGTGCAAGCACTGTAATGGGTGGTAAGTGAAGGGGGTTTGACTCTCTCAAAACAAATATCCGCTTCTGTTAGTTGCGGCGGGAAACTGGCTAAGTCTTCAGTCGCCATACGAACATTTGTAGTATTTGCACTAGAACTTGTGTCCACAAATGTTAACTATCGGGAGAGAGAGAGTGTGTAATATTGTGCTAACATGTCGCAAAAGAACGGTGAGAGGTATTGAGGTGTGAACATTTTCATTAAGAAAAACATTGAGGATTATTATGCGTTAAAACTTCAGTTTCATAAATTTACCCTTTGGAATCATACATATCAGTTGACACAAGCATTTTGAGTACTGGTGCCTTATGTACTTCAACTTTTAGTGTATTTTTATGAGTAATTTTGAGCGGCCTAGTCGTTGCTGCTGTTTTATTTATCCTTCTTACTACTCCTCCTCCATTTTCTTTCCTTTCAAGCTTAAACCCTCCATATTTTACTTATTTAAGCTTTATTATAACAGATGCTGTGCCGTATGGTGCGGATGGAGATAAAAATGTATTTTTTTCTTATATTATATTATGATGGAGTAAAAATGAACCTATATATATCGAGTCGTCATTTTTGTTTTGTTTAAAATACAATGAAAATGAATGTTTTGTACTAAAACACGCTTGTTTTGACAATTAACGAATATATTTTTTTTAAATATTGATGATTACAATTTAAAAGCTTAGAGTAAAACTAAAAAGCTTATAAAAATCTTGAATAGTTTTATATTTAAGCTTTTACGTTTGCTTGGAGTTGTACGAAGAATCAAATTTTATATGGCACTTTGTATAAACGTACGTTTCTGGAATTAGATGGATGGAACGATTTTCTAAGTGGTTATGGCCCATAGCCTTGATATGTTTATATTTGATGGGCTTAAAGCAACCAGATTTTATTGTTATAGACAATTTAATTAAAATATTTGGATATATTTATATTAAACATATGTATCACGAAGGATTTTATTTATTTAAACACAGATTGACAGTGTTAAAAGCGCATCTAAAAAAGTATTTTTATTAACTTAAATTGAGCTTTATTAAAATTTTATTTAAAATTATAATGTATCATATTTGTATTTTTTTAAGCAAAAAAAAAACAATTAAATCGAAATCTTAGCTTTTATAATCCTTTGTTATTCAAAACATTATATCTTTTGAAACATATGATAAACAAATATATAAATTACATATCGCTCACTCCTTTCAAGAACGTCATAAATCAAAAATCGTCAATTTTCAGTTGTACATGTTTTCGGAATACTCAGAAAATGTACTATATCTCAGCAAAAGAAGCATATTTTTTACTTAATATTTACCCGCTACAGGGCAGAAAGTGTTGTTTTTGCATTTTGAAGAAAAGATATTGTTTAATTATTTTTTTAAATATACTAAATATTTTTCGAATCGAGAAAAAATCTTTGGGTTAACCTAAAAAGATGTGTTGCACACTAAAAAGTTCAATAAGTGGCTTGATATTTATTTTTAATACATTGTGTTATATTTTGAAACTTTAAAAACGTTCTCCTAAAAAATCAAGTATTTTGAGTTTTGACGTTCTTGAAAGGAGTGAGCGATATATAAAAATTACATGTATTATTTTGTGAAAACAAACAGGATATATATTGAGGATTCAAATTGTAACGAAATAATAACAGTAAATATCATGTGAAGATTTTTATTATATTCCGTAGGGGCTAAAAAAAGATTTACATGTTCGTTTCTCATACATATTATTAGAAATTAATATTCGTAATTGAAATAGATTTAAGGATCATTTTCTAAAACAAAAATATGTTTCACAACATATTTAAATATCCAAATGTTACGGAACGTATAAATTGTTGGTTCCAGCCGGATTAGAACTTAGTGCAAACATTTTATTTCGATGATAAATGCACTGAACACGTTTTAGGATGTAAGTTAGTTTATTTGCTGTACTCGTTAAGTTAGTTTCCAGAGTACGCCAGCATATCCCCAACTGTTTATTGCACTTTGTATTGTTTAGCGGAATATGCCAAGTAGACAGTAGTATCGAAACTCAAACGGAAACAATTATTATTCGCTTCTAAATTTCGTGTAGTTGTGTAGTTATCGGAACACGAAGTTAAAACTTAATGATTAATACAAACATTACTCAGTGGTTTTGCCATTAAAATATAAAAAGAAAAACAAAAGATACCAGATGATTTGTAAATAGTCAGATTACAATATTTGCAAAATATTTTGCCGCACGATAAAATCCTGCGTACATACTTTTAAATATTATTTTTTTTGTAAATTTTACGAATAATTGTTTGCGGCAAGCGCTCTGCAAAAAATACAGAAATGTCCATCACAGTCAGATTTTCCGTCAAAACAAAACAATAAAACATTCAAAATAAAACACACAAAATCTGAAAAGCTTTTCATTTTCTGAAAAAGAAGGTACAATTGTTTTCATTTGGATGACGGCCAAAGTCAAGCTGATAAAACTGTCAGAAGTGACGTATATCCTGGAAAATAAAACTTACTCGGGGACTGGAATAATATCCATTCGATGTGAAATATATTTTTATTATTACAGCATTCAAATAAAACCACGGAATTATCAAAAAGCAATTTGTATAATATCTCGTTTCCATGTTTACTTAACTGAAAGAAACTTATGATTGGAGATTTTAAAATCGGATATTTATATTTTTATTAAAAAAATATACTAATCCAAGAATTCAAGTTTTAAATAATACAGAAACATATTAAAAAATTAAAATACATACGTTATTTTGAAAATGAAACATTCAGCAAGTTGATAATGCGAATGAATAAATTTTATCATTTTTGTTAAAACCAGTTAGTTTTGATAAAACATACGGTTAAGCGTAAACGACGTGTGAAACGAGCTTTGAATGTGTTCGTGAAGAGCCTTTGGGAATAGTATCATCGAATGCTTTAAAATCAAAGAAACATCAATCGCACAAACATTTAATTAAATACCTTAAATCACTCGATCTCTTATCTAACATGGTCGGCTGATAACAAATACCCTTGTAGGAATTCTTCGCTAGTCCACTTACATCATTTTCATCAAAATAACACTTCACAGGTTAACAGCTGTGTCGGGGAAACGTACAACATGTTTTATTATTATTTATTTTCTTAATACAAAGATATCTTATAATGTTATTCGGTATCTTAAAATTAAGAAACTCGTTGATTTATTTACTTTTAAAACTTGTATTCCTTTGAGCACTTTTTTATAAAATTGTCCTGAAAATTAATTTTATTTTCGGTACGGCACTTTTCGAAAATTAAATGTTAAAATTGCTTCTGTAGGGTCACTTTTTCCAGTAATACGGAAAATGAAAAATTTACAAAAGAAAGGGAAAATACATTTATTTTGTGGTAATAAAGCGTGATTATTTTTTTCGTTTATTTATGTGAAGAAATCATTTTTTTCCTAATTGATTATTCCAAAAATAAAACATTGGATATGTCGTGTCAAATTACACACCGTCCCCGATGGGAGTACGCTTGACACGTGGGGATAACGATCAGCGGTTCGAGACGCGGTCCAAGACAACCCCCGACGAAAGTCAACAAAAGACGGTCGCACTCGCGGGAAAATCGGCGTGGAAATTGGACGACGCGTGGGCGTGCGCTTCGCACGGCGTCCGCGCTAGGACTGAGCGGCCGGAGCGGTGTCGCGGCGGGCGGCGCACGCGCCCCATGCGACAGGTGGCGGAGGCGCCCCGCGGCCGGCTCCAAAGTGTTAAACGCGTTTGCATAATGAATGTGACCGATCAGGGGGCGAATTATTTATTTTTGGGATTCGGCATCGAATCAATTTCGGGATTTCTTCATTTGGGACGGATATTAATCAGCGTTAATTCGGGACCGGAATCCGTTTGGCATACGCGTTGCAAGAATTCTTTGTCATTAAGCCGATTGTTTATGTATTTGAACAGTATTTTTTTTGTTTCTTTTATGTCAAATAAATCGACATATTTCTAAAAGCCCAATACGATTTTTTCGTAGACATAATTATACTGTTATAGTCATATTTTTCCATACAATTTGGATCTGTTAACTTTATGATAATGATATTACTCGCAATGCAAGTTCGGGATATTATTTTTATAAAGAAAGTAGGTCATTTTGAAAATTAAAATAGCATTATTTTTGGTTATGGTTACATATTTTAAAATGTGTTATTTATTATCAACAAAGTAAGATTTCTAAAGTATGATTGAAGTTTGATCAAATGAAGAAGAAAATAAAATTAAGGGTTCTGATAAGGAGTTGATCAACGTTCGTTTGATGAATTATATTACTAATAAATAAAGATCCTCAAGAAAAAAAAATATTCACAAGAATTCTATTGATTTCATTAAAAAAAACAATTATCTCTAGGTTCTTGCTGAAGTTAAGGGTATAAGAAAATTTTTATGCAATCTTGTCATAATCATAAAATCACATAATTACAAAAACATCACAATAAAAGAATTCCATCCAAAATCGTAACCTTACCTAACCTAACCTAACGGTCAGTTGAAAAACAAACCCGGAACTCCATATGCAATGAAACTAAAATTGTTTTACTATTCATTATAAAGAAGGCCTTAGTTTCATTGAAAAACAAGTTTAAAAAAAGTGTTTTACTACTTTTATTCCAACGTCGCCCTTAATTCACTTTCACAAAGGTACAACCTATTTTAAACAATTGATGATTCTCGTTAGATTCGTGTTTCTATTGTATTTGGAAATAGTTAAAATATTTTTTTCTGTTAAGTAAAGGTCATATCAACGTCTCCACTGATTGCGAATTCCCAATTGTAGTTTTATGAAACTGTTTTATCAATATGTAGATACACTAGTATTGTATATTAAGCACTAGTTCGGGCCAAACTGATTAACTAATACGGTATTTACACAACGACAATTGCGTTGCAAGTTCACTAAACAGTTTGATTAAAAAATTCCAGTTCCAATTGTTATTGATAATTGGTCATAAACGGGTGATAATGCTTTTTTTTAAGTAAAAAAGAAAATTAAAAAATAAATTAAGCATAATTTATTTAGACAGTCTATATATAATATAAAGGTTTTCAAATGTAATTAAATTAAATAATTATCACTTAAATTAAAATGGAATTAGTTAGATGAAATAATGATTTGGAAAGTGAAAGAATTATGTAAAATATATTTAAGTTTTCAATGAAAAGGTTATTTTAGAAAAGTTATTTATATGAAACAAAGAATTCTGAAATTTAAAAAAAGAGACGTCAAATTAAAAAAAATAAGGAAAATGATATTTGGCTCAGTTTACGAAACAAGATAGACGAGACAAAAGACCCATTAAAATTTCTTAATTTAAGCATAGATAAATTCTCTAGACATTTTTTTTCACAATAGAACACGTGCTTGTACATAATACGTTATAATCGGTAAAAAATTGCACGTTTTGTTTTAGCTATGGGATGTAAAGGAATTTTGAACTGACAATTTATTAATAGGATATTAACAATAGAATAATGTTTGAATAGAATCATTACAATACTTTCCTTATCATTCACTGTTCATTTTGTAAATAGAATACCACTTAAAAACACAACTTAAATGCTACCAGTTTCGGAAAAACCATTCCATCATCAGGTGAGCCACAAGCTGATGATGAAATGGTTGTTCCGAAACCGGTAGTCATGAAGTAATGTTTTTATGTGGTATTACACAAAGTGAACGATGAATGATAAGGAGAGTGTTTTATTACCAAACCACAAAATAAAAGCTTTTAATGCACAAAATATTTTTTATCAATATTTAGTAGAGTAGAGAAAAGTGAAAATGGATTATAATGAAAAAAGAAAATATTTTTCGTCAACTATATCAAAAAAGCACATCACTGAAAGAATACAATTGCAAATGGCTGACTAAGATAACAGTGCATTAATCTATTAGATACTGATACACTTGAAAGTGATACTTACGCACTTAAAAGTGGTATGGTAGTGACACGTAGTATTGTTTGCATGCTATTGTAGTGATTGCCCTGACGAAGAGACGGGTACCTCTCAAAATCGGTAAACAAAAATCTCGGTTAGTGGTTATATACATACTAATATTATTATCATTTTTAAAAATAAATAAAAAAAGGTAAATGATTTAACAGAGAGTACAACTTTAAATACTTATAATATTCCATATTCTTCTTTATCTACTACATGTTGAGATGATGAGGAGATATATGAACGTGAAAGAGGTGAAAAATGTTTGCAAAGACAGAGGGGTGTGACGTTGTATTCAGTCTGTCTACCCCTGCGGGGAAGCGGCGTGATTATTAGTTTATTAGTAAGTTAATTTACATATGTTGAGATACTTCCGCAAGCAAAAAAAAACATTGAAAATGATTTTTTTTGCTTGCGGAAGGGTTGAACGAGATTTATTATCCAATATTATAGATATTATTCGTATTGTTTTATTTGTCTAAACTATTTAGAAACTGGATTTTTTTTTTAAATTTTCTAAAAGTTTTCAAACCTTTATTCAAAATGATATATCAGTAACTATAATTTTCACTGATCAAATTTGCTTCTATAACACACACAGAGTGTTTTTTTCACTCCAGTGCTCAGAGATAATTGGGATAATCTAAGAGTAAACCAAAGCGAAATACGGGGAGTAAAATGGTAACTAGATCAGAGTGCAGACCGGAAGGGACAATGCGTTAATTCTCGCCAACCGGAAGTTCGTGAGGGTGGAAAAATGGCTGTGACGTCATGCACTCTGGTGTCCCGTTACTCTGCACGTTATTTCGCTATCATGTTTCGAGGATATTCGACATACCAGACCAATATAATACATACATGGAAAAGTTTTACTTATTTAACCTGTGAATAAAAAAAAAAGACGAATATTATGATTTTTTTTATCTTACACATTATTTTGAGTGTGTCTAAATCTTCGTTTTTCGATATGGATTTTATCCATTTATATTATTAAAAATATATTTTTTTTATAAAGTCATCTTAACAAAGATAAAAAAACATGACATACATAAGTCGTATAAATAATATTCCTGCTGGATATTTTCCAAGTTTGAGATGAATAGTATTAAAGAAGTCAAGGAATGTATTTACAGCGTTAACAACCTGCCATAGGCTAGTTTAAGTAATCACTTTATACAGGTGGAAATATAAAATTTCTACTCATGATTTACAATGATACTACTCAAATATCGAAAGTTATATTTATGCTTAAATATATCCTCTTTTCGCGTGCGAGTTATCGGCATCATCTTTAGCAGAGACCTCCATGATTTGTTTGTGAGATTTTTCCGAAATATTTAGGTCGTAAGCTTTGTAAACACCCAGACTACCATGTTTTTTTTCATCTATGTTGACATTTCAATTTAAATAATTCAGTGGACAAACATAGCTGTGTGAAATAGTGGTATTTACTTAAAACTCAAATTAAAAATGGATAGATATTACCGCAAAGTTTCTGCTGAATCAATTAATGAAATTTGTGAACAAAGTTTAAAATAGATTTATATTATCCACTGACACTTCGTGATGGAATTGCATTTTTAATTTATTATTAGATTAAAACCAATATTTTTAGCTTTTCCACTTTTTTATTTGACCAGCGACCGGGTTTCGTCGTTACCGACATCATCAGACTGGTGATGACCAGTCTGACCAGACATAGACCAGTCTGATGATGTCGGTAACGACGAAACCCGGTCGCTGGTCAAATAAAAAAGTGGAAAAGCTAAAAATATTGGTTTTAATCTAATAATAAATTAAAGTTTAAAACATATTAAAAATGTTGTTCAATGTCTAGAACCTGGGAGGTATAAATAAGAGAATAAAATCAATTACAAATAAAAAGATGTTCATACAGTTGTTAACATTTACGAGTATTTCTATTTTTAAAAGCTGTAAAAGCCCATTAAAAATGAATTGCGGACAATTTTTCTGTTAAACGTATCCACGTTTATTTCAGATTGACGGAAAAATAAAATTCAACGTATTCCGTGTCGATTAGGAGTTTTCCGACGGCGCTTCGTATTTTCAGAGTAAAATATAAAATCAGCGCAAGCATGTAGGGAGAAAATGAAACAAAAATCTGTTACTGTCACCTCAGAGGTACGTCTCTTTTGTACGTCTGAATGAGAGAAGTGTCAATAGCTATTCCTCCGGTCCCGGTATAAAGGACTGCAGTACCACTCCAGAAACAGCTACGAGCGGTGAATCGTTAAAGTGCGGCCGGGGGAGGTGAATACTTACACAGAGGGGTAGTTCCGAATAGGGTGGAGGGTAGGTATGACCCCCTCGAGTCGTCGGCAGGGGATTAACCCCCAAACGACGTGACCAAAGTTGCCTGGACGGAGGAATCATTGAATCGTTCCGAGCGGACGGGGTGAATGTCATAATCTTAAGCCGGTCCCCACTTAAGGTTGCACTCATTACGCAGTCTGGGCAGTGTTTATCTATCCATCAAAAACTTTGATTCTTGGCGAAAACCATCACTGGAAAATGAAGAAAATAAACAAGGATGCAGACTATTCGTACATATTAAGTAACTTCATGCTTACAATTGAGTCGGCAATCACTTTGTGGTAATATTTACTTAATAATTTCTGAAAAAAAACAGGCATAATAACTATCCATAAATACAAAAAAGTAACATTAATTTAATTTACTGGTTTGACAGACATTTTGAGGTAATATTAATTAATTTTAAATTTAAGTTTTACTTAGTAAATACTTGAGGTAATATTAATTAATTTTAAATTTAAGTTTTTCTCAGTAAATACCCCTATTTCATAAAATTTATTGTGACACGTGTTTTGATGCATTCCATACTCAAACACCGCATGTTTGAAAATGATTCGGAATGCACAAAAGAAACAACAGATTTTAATAAAAAATGGTATTAACCTAGTGAAACATATTTTTTTACAACATTTTGAGTGTGTCCAAATCTGGATTTTCTCTAATTATAGGAACATATTTTGATTTCAAGATTCTAAAACGCTTTAAAAAAGTCCAACTAAAAAAACTATTAAACCATCACGCCACTTCCTCGCAGGGGTATGCAGAGAGAATAAAACGCCACCTCAATCTGCTTTTGCAAACAATCTTCGCTTCATCCACATTAATGTCCTCATACGTATTTCATGTAACAATAGTCGCGAGGGATGATATGCATAGATATGTTTATTTGAGGTCATCGGACATCGATAGAAAAAATAACTGGAAGACACGATTTATTGAAGTTCACAATGAATTCTTTATATTAACAATTGAACTCTTAAATAGATAAAACTCCTGAATTAAACGCGCACTCTATAGTATACATAAGGTACATACATGAATAGTGTTTTATCATAAAACCTAAGAGAAATTAGTACTTTTTAATGTCTTAACTTTAACGCCTAAACCTAACCTTCGACGATGAGATAGTAAAATGACGATTCAAGAAAAAAAAATTGATCAGTGTGTTGACACGAACAAAGGAATTATTGATATAATATAATTATGTTTTATAATGTGGAGAAATATAACTCGTTAAGTATTTGAACAAGTATTTGGACACACTCAAAATGTTGTAAATAAATTATCTGGTCAAATTGTAAGCTTAATAATAAAAATGAAAATGGTATTTTCTGGCGTGTGTGTATGATTATAATCCAAGATTCGGACCTCACATACTAATATAAGAGTTTCTGTTTACTAAAAAGCATCTTTATATCTCACCAATAGATGTCTCTAGTGAAGTTCTAGTGATTCAAGAACAAGGTTTCTAAATTGGTTCATATATATATATATAGCACTTCCAAGAATTTGAGAAGTGTGGTTGTCAATAATGGGTAGAATTGGTGAATGTTACACGTGTGTAAAGTGATCACTTAAACCAGCCTATGACGGTCGTCAGCCCCGTAAATGCCCAGACTTCCATATTCTTGTTCATCTTTGATGAGATGTTAAAAAAATAACTCGTGAAGGTTATCATTATCACAATTTCGCAGGTTAAAAAGATTGTTTAAAAGGAGTAAATCAAAATGTGACTGAAATAGTTTGAAACGATTTTATTAATGAGAACTGAAATTTTATTTCATCAGTGATTCGAATCGTTTGCAGTAACAGCGTGTAATTAAGGGTATATTATTACAATTTAGAGGCAGTCGTACGCTTAATAGTAAATGTCATCTGCGGTTAAGAGTCCCTAACGATTGTGAAACACGCACCCGCACACCCAACAAACTGGCTGCATTTAAATAAAATATCGTATAACGTTTTTGAAAATAATTTTTAAAATCAAAGCATAAAATTTAAATACATTTTAAATGAGTGCCGAAAGTTTTGTGGTAAAAACGGCTGATTTCAAGAATAATGAAGTATTCTCAATTAGCTTTTTGTAATATTATTGTTAAATATTGTATTTTAAAATACCGTATCAGAAAGTAAATATTTTGAAAGAGTAATTTTTATAATTTTTAACCATCATATTTAATGTTTTAAAAATGAACCAAAATTCCCTTATTCAAATTTTATTTGTTATTATTGTATAAATTACTTGAGGGCATAAATGGCTATCTTACTGTAGAATCATTAATAAATTTATGTAAAAAATGTCTCACAGAGACGAAGACAATAATAGTAAGAAATGGAAAGACTTGGATACTTAGACTTGGAAATAGAAGGACATAAACGGACATATCGGCTAGCATTGAACATTCACTTCGCTTAATTTTGTAAAACTTGTATGAAATATATTCAACATCTCAGAACTTATTACCATGTCATCGTAAACAATCCCTACTAGGATAAATTTCAAATTTATGCACTTCCTTAGACATGAAAAATATTTATTATCTCAATAAATTTGTATGTATTATCTGATTAATGACAGTAATGCTGAAACGAATTTTCCAATTACTAAAATAATAACCATATTTATGAGTTTGATAAGATACAAAATCTAGACTTATTATATGATTTTATGTGAAATAAAAAAAAAACGAAAAGATAATAATAACCCTTAAATTTACGATTAATAATATTTAAAATTGTAACTAGTGTTTCGTGGTTTTAATTCAATAACTTGATAAAATAAATAAAAGCGTAGTATTACTTACCATGAGTTTTATGTTACATAGTAAAAGTTTACATCTAGTTCCTTTATTTTAACTTTAGTTTGATGCTAAAGTCTACAAACATTTCATCCTACACTTCTTAATTTTCATGGGTTCAAATAACTATCTTTATTAATAAACTTTATGTTTACTAAAACTAATTTCTTGAACTTGAACCTTTCAAGCAAATTTGTATGTAAAAACATCCAAATTTGCTACACATAAAAATGTGTCACCTTTTCACAAATGTTGATTGAAAAATTATGAAAAAAAATATATGTAACATGTTAAGAAAAGCATAAAATAAATTATGAAATATGAACATGTGTTTGTTTATATTTTGTTTGAAATGCCTTTTTTGTAATATTATGTTAATTCTTGAACGAGGGAACGAAATAAATTCATTTTCCTTCCGTGATATGTTTTTGTCCTTAATAATGTTTGAACAACGATATTGGTTATTCTTAGAATAATACATATTCTCTATCGGGAATGAATGCGATGGCGTGACGTCACGGAGGGAATTGAACATTGCTGTATGTCACGGTCTTATGGGAAATAATTTTTAATGACGAATGCTCTATGCGAGCTTATCATTACGGGGAAGGCTAAGCGAGAATCGATAATCAAACAAACCGCACATTAGACATTAAAGCTGTTACGGTTCCAAGCGAATCATTATTTTTATTTTTTAATGTAGATAACCTCCTTTACGTAAACATTTGATGGTAGGTGAATAAACTTGAAAGTAAGAAGAATTTTCTGGATTATGAAATGAATTGCTCATAAGATTGTTTAAATTTCGTGTGTGAGACATACTCGTATGCTTATATTGACCTTATAAACATTGTTTACATGTTGAATATTGAAAATAAAGCAGTTAATGTTTTGAAAAACTCGTTTTTTTCTTAAGACTCGCCTAATGGACCTTATCTAACTTACAAAAGCTTGTACGAGTACGAGTTTGGATCTCCGAGTGACTTAGCTAATGCTGCTAGTATTAATCCTTTTTCTACCAACTATTCGTCTATCATTTCCGATTTAGCAGTAATATCTTTGATCCTTAGCTTTTTCCTTGATATTATATATCTTTCAGTATATTTTCAAGTATATATTTCGTCCGCAGTGTAATGGTCAGCACGCTCGGCTACCATTCTAGAGGTCCTGGGTTCGATTCCCAGGGAAGGGGGGTCAAATAAATATAAGTGATTTTTTCACTGTAATATTTATTCAATATTACCCTGGACTGGTACCTGAAGCGGAGGGCTGATCACCTTTCCTTCATGTGTAAACGATCAAGATAACACTGCGTTTATATGAAGCAGTGCCCTATGCACCATTGGGGTGCGGATAAGGGTTTTATTATTATATATTATATTTTCAAGTATGTTTAGCTCAAATCCAAAAATCTGCAGCTTATGACTATTACATCACCTTATTTTACATAATCTAATATAACCTTATTTTCAATCAAGGTAATATCGAATTTATTCTGTGCACTGCCGTGTGAGGTAAGAAGAAAAAAATGATATCTATCTTGATAACATACTGATTTCGATTATAATATAATAATTATTGTTTGGCTACGTAGAAATTCTAATAAATTAAAAAAATATATGTAAAAATAAAATATATCAATGTAAAAAATTACTTGGTTTTTTTTTAACATGTTCTTAAATGTTACAAAATAAAACTATTTAATTAATTCTAAAAAGTTCATGACTAAAAAAAATATATTTTAGTAGAGTAAGTCGAACCCTCGAATTCTGGATCAGAGACCGCATCACTTACAACGCAACGGGACGACAACTTGAAAAAATATGAGTCAATAGTGTAAACCATAAAAACGCAAGGGTTATTTGAAATAAAATTTTATTTCTAGAGTTTAATTTTCTTGATATTTAGTTCTGCCCATTTTTTAACAAAAAAGATTAAAAATTTAATTTGGGTGCATTAAGTAGATAGGATATCAAAATATTTAAAAATTAATTAGATAATAATAATAAAACCCTTATCCGCACCCTAATGGTGCATAGGGCACTGTTTCAAATAAACGCAGTGTTATCTTGATCGTTTACACATGAAGGAAAGGTGATCAGCCCTCCGCTTCAGGTACCAGTCCAGGGCAATATTGAGTAAATATTACAGTGAAAAACACACTTATATTTATTTGATCCCTCTGGGAATCGAACCCGGGACCTCTAGAACGGTAGCCGAGCGTGCTGACCATTACACTACGGAGGCGGACAAATTTAAAAATTACCCGGTATTTTTAAAATTTAAATACCAAATTTAAATAAAGCAAAATAACAACACAGTTTACCCAACACGTTATGTAGGCCATTGCCTTATACTCGTATATACATATATGTTTAGATGCACGAGGATGCAGTAAATGCAAAAAACGCCACTGAAAAAAATTAACTAGCTTACTGGGTATTCGGTGAATTGCTTATCTGGTGTAATAGTCCGTGAAAATAGCAGATGAAAATACTCGAGTGTTCGATGCTCGGAAACAAGTACCGAATACTTTGCATAGCACAGTGGTTATTTAAACATTGGCCTATAGCCCCATCGGCGGCCGTGGCAGAGCCCGAATTTGACTGGTCGAAACACACGTGAGGTTTTCTGAATTTGAAGGGTACGAGTATTTTAGTTAATTAATGTCGGTGTTTACCGGAATGGGTGGCGGAGTACGTACCAAATGCGCCAGACCGCTTCGTGCTTGTTCATGGGAACTATTTGCAATTACATGTGAATACAATACCTACTAAATGTACTCGCATGCGTACACTAGCGTATGTATCACAAGTACACGATGAAACATAAATTTAATACACTCCCATGTCACAATATATCATTGACCATTGAGTAAAGAAGAGAAAAAAAATAAAACACCACGGCACATGGCTTAAAATTAAAATTTAAAAAATACTCAAAAGCAAAATTGAAGGTGAAGAACGCAGAAATAGAAAACAATGAAATCATTTTTAATAAATCATGTTGAATGTTTTGCCATACTTTAAGTATGTAAAAGCCTTTGTTCACAAATTCTGGGTCTGTCTCCACTGAAGAGTGATATATTGATATATCAATATAAAGAAGAATATGGAATTTGGGTTTTCATAGGGCTTAAAATCTTTCATAGAAAGGTTTAACTTAACAAAGGATTAAGAAAAAAATACTAAACTAAGCCAACGATGGATTCGACGAAGTAGCATGTGCAAGAATGTGTCAATTGGAGCATAAATATAACTTCCGAAATTTGAGAAGTGTGGCTGTTAATCATGGATGGAAAAGTGAATGTTGCACGTGATAAAGTGATAACGCGAACCAGCCTATGACAGGTCATACACCCCGACTTCCATATTATTCTTCTTAATATATATTGAGTTATCATATTATGTTTGTTTTTTTGTTGATAATCTGAATAATGGTACACAAAATATTATAATGAATCCTTAAGTAGCAATACTTGCAGTTAGAAAACATTAATTGCAGTTTTCATATGTGCTATATTTTTTTGCCACATGCAGTGTGTAGTTACATATGTAGAATACAAAATACACACGTTCGTATTTGCGTCTCACTGTATTCTGTATGCAGCTCTTCATAACATTATTTGTCAAACGATGGAATATCTGATTTCAAACACTGCTATGCATAGATCGGTTTGTTAAAATGTTGATTCATGCAAGCTCTGAGTAACAGATATCTCAGATACACCTGCAAGGCGTTTGCAGAACACATTACACAATGTTCGGTACATTATAAGGTCTATGTACCCAAACCCCCGGACAGAGGTTGCTTACTCAAGTTTCTCGAGATGCATGCAAGTAGTTTTGTTAAAATTGATGAACTTTAAAATTATTATTTATAGATTTGGCGTTTAATTTGTAGAGCTACATTAAAATTTATATATTAAATGTCAAATCTATAATACAATAGACTCGATAAAAAAACTTAGAAGATTCAAGAAATCAGTGTTTGATTTAACATTTAATACATAAATTTAAAATAATTCACAATATTTCTAGTATGTCCAAATACGAAATAAGAAAAAAAATACATTAACAATTTTTTTAAACTCTGTAAATTTTCTGTAACTGTCAGTAAGTTTTCTTTTCAAGACCATTTATTTCAGAAAAAAAATTTAATACAAAAACGGTGTTTTAAACGAAATCATAAAATGTTACATGCGTTTAAAGAAAATAAAGTTGCGGGATATCCCGCCTTTAACTTAAAAAGAAAGCTTAAAAGCTTAAAATATATAAACTAATATTTCTTGAATTATTTTAACACACGAAAAAATATTTTAGATCTAGAAAAAAATAACACTAGAAAAAGTCCACTGTTCTCGCATACTATTGTATTTAAAATGTTTTAATTGTCACTGAGTGTAAATATATCTCAAAATAACAATAATTTACATGTAAAATAAGTATTTAGTTTTAAATAAAAATATTTTTGTTATTATAAAAGGAAATTAACGTATTTTTCGTTGTACATTGTAAAACGTTGTACGTTGAACGTTGTAAAAACCACGTTTCAGAATTTCGTTTATAAAATAATAAAAGCTCGCCCTCATTTTACTTTGAATCATAAAGTTTGATAAGCCAAGATGTCAAATCATAACAATAGAATCTCTTTGATATTTAATCGATTCTAAACAGTGCGGTATGAATTAATTTGGTGAACGCTTTCTGAACATATACATACATTATACACATGTTTATGTGTTTGTATATACATAATTATATATAAATAGGATATACAATACGTAACAATTATATTCAATGTCAAAAAAGGTGACAGATAATTGATGTCAAATTATTGTATAATATAATAATGAGCTTTCATGCTTTTAACTTATCGAGAAAATTAACTTATTATAGAGCTACAATGATGTTGTTTATTTATTTTTTGACATCTCATCAAGGATGAAGAAGAATAAGGAAGTCTGGGCATTTACGGGGCTGACGACCGTCATCGGCTGGTTTAAGTGGCCACTTTACACACTTGTAAAATTCACCAATTCTACCCATTATTGACAACCACACTACTCAAATTCTTGGAAGTTCTATATAAATTAATCAATTTAGAAACCTTGTTCTTGAACTACTAGAACTTCACTAGAAACATCTATTGGTGAGATGTAAATCTATGTAATATGAAAATAACTCCTGTAATTGGAGATAATCCAGATTTTGTGAACAAGTATTTGGACACACTCAAAATGTTGTAAATGTTGTTTATTGGTATAAACTGGTCACAGATGTAGTGCATATAAAAAAACGTTAATATTTTTGAGTTACATTAAAGTTTTTTGATTGATGTGGACACCTTTATTTTTAGTTTTATTTTTGTGTAAACCTTTTTTTATTTTTTTTTATCGTACACCGCTTTCTATTGTTTTGATGAACGGCTTTTCGGAACGGAATGGAGACTAGCATAGCAGTTGGCTGTCACTGTCCTCTATCAAATTATTATTTTCTCACTACAAATTTTATTTAACTCGTTTTTGTTTGACAAGCGAATGTCGAAAAATTGTGATTTTCAAATCTAGAGATTTAAAATAAAGCGCAAATTGAAAATTAAAGCGGCAACATGACCAATCTGATTTTTTGTAGTCTAGTAGGAAAAATACAAGCCATTTAAAAAAAAGTTATTTAGTATTCAAATAACGTGTGTTTCAATTTATTATTATTTATCAGACACTGAGTTCACCTTATGTATGACATATTAATATTTTAGGTGTCTAACCTTGAGATGAAACATATATAGGTTTAAAAACTAAATATTCTTTTGATTTATGAGTAGGAAGATGGAAGTCTGAGCATCCTAGGACTTTGTTTAAATAAAGTAAGCTATATATACTTTCAAATCTATTAAATCATTAACCACATGTGAAATGGATCCAAAATCACCATATACAAGTATATTTCTACATACAAGTCTCAAAAATTAATGCAATATGGATGTTCAATGATGGGCAGAATGGTGAACGTTACTCAAATGTATAAAGTGATCACCTCAAGCTAGCGAATTGCCAGGTCGTAAACCCTGAAATGCTCAGACATTCATCTTCTTTCATATAAAAAGAAGATAAATGTTTATTTTCAAGTTGGGACATCTATACCACATTTGTTTCCATCAGAGTTGACTCAAACGTAACGTTTGTATTCGAAGTGTAAAACACTCACGATACCCCGTCCCTCGGGTTTATATGAATATACAATCCAACACCTGAGTATGTGTTTGTTATGTCAACTCTGATGGAAACTCTTGTACTGTAAGAGTCGATTTTTTTCAAACTGAAAATGCAGGTCGATGTGGAAGGTTACTATGAATCATTTAGATGTTAATTTTTTTCTTTCTCAATCGAATGACATAATTTACTTTTTAGTTGAACTAACTAATTAACTAACTAACCATCACGCCGCTTCCTCTCTGGAGTAGGCAGAGAGAATAGAATGCCACGCCAATCTGTATTCTCAAACAATCTTCGCCTCATCCATATTCGTGCATCTCCTCATACATACCCGCTAATTATTCCAACTCCTAACTTGACCATTTTAAAATATTTGAAATACTTGATCACTCCGTTTTTTTTAGTTACTTTAGACTTGAAATACTCCGTCTAACTTTCTCTTCCTAGATTTAATTTGATAATTTTTTACCCACCTACAGTGTTTTAATTAGTCTTTATTCTACCAAATATTATTCTGCAAATATATAATTTTACACTCGTGTAAATAATATTATCTCAGCGCTCCGAGTATGTTACTTATTTAATAAATTTTCTTAGAGTTAACTTCATCAAAGAGAAAAGCTAAATTCTACCTCAAACCAAAATGTGATTTCGTACGTTTAATACACGAATCTCAACGAATGTACGGTACTAATTAATTATGGTTGCGGTGAGTGTTTTCTTTATCAATACACAAAATATACCTCACACGCTACATCTCCAGATTTGGTACATTGGAATTGAAATCGTGAAGAAGGGACCAACCCTCCCTAACCGTAAACCGTATTCACCCCTTTCTACGCAAACAAAGTTTCTTTAACGGTAAAAGATAACACGATTTAATATAATAATTCGCAACTTTCCATATGTTCTTAAACCGAGAATATGTAAATATAATATTTGCTGTTAAGTATCTAATAATAAAATTAACATATATTTTACAATTCATTTAGATATTTGTTCAGAACAAATCATATTCTATTTAAATAGTCAAAAATACATACTATATTTCCAAATAAAAAGCTTTATATATTACAGGTAACTTAACTTGGGATAAAGAATACATATTTCGTTTATATACGAAAGAAGATGGAAGTCTAAGCATTCCAGAGTTTATGACCTGGCATTTGGTAGCTTAAGTGATCACTTTTTACACTTGTGTAACCTTCACCATTCTATTTATTATTAAACACCTACATTGCACGCCAAATGCCAGGCCGTAAACTCCGCGATGCTCAAACTTCTACCTTCATTGGTATAAAACGATTGACGGTTATTTTAAAGTTGAAATACCTGCAATATTTTTTTTATATATTATTCGTAGGATGAATATTGTAGTGTATGATAAGGTAAATATTTTTGTTTGTTAAATAAATCTGTTCCTAGAACATAAATACGTTTCAAAAATGGTTACTTTACAAAACGATAGTACAGAGATTCTTTGCATTTCATACGCGACAAAACATTATGAACATTTGAATATTAAAATAACCCATTTGCATATAAATGCAAGATAAATTTCAAAATAACAGCTAATATTGCGTACCCTTGAGATCATAATTATGTGATTATTTCACGTTTAAAAATAAACGAATTTCCTCTGAAAACACGCAAAAAAATAAAGACTAGATAAAAATTGTGAAATATTTTTTTAAAAATTTTTTTAATTCAAATTAAATCTTGTTTTCAACTTTTAAATACAAACAATACTCCATACAAAACAAAAAAAAAACACTTTTTGAAATCTAAAAAAAATGTTTAATTAATACACAGATATTAATGATAATTTAGATTCCTTAGACGATATAAGAAAGGAATGTAAGGCTGAACGAGGAATAATTGAAAAGATTAGGAAGAGTTCTTTGCGGTGGTATGGACATGTGGAGCGAATGGATAGCGAGAGAATGACTAAGAAAATATATGTGGCGAATGTGAGAGGGAAAACAGAACGTGGACGACCGAAAAAGACTTGGCACGATCAGATCAATCAGAACCTAAAATCTGGCGGTGTCAAAAGTCTGCGTAATCGGAGGGCATGTATGTCTAGATGTATGGATGTGAAGGAGGGGAGGAGTGTATGTCAGGACAGAAGAGTGTGGCGTTCCATCCTCTCTGCCTACCCCTGCGGGGAAACGGCGTGATGGTAGTAGTAGATTCCTTAAATAAATATCAGTATAAAGAATTACTTGTCAAATATCATACACAAAGTTTCCGCCATCTTGTTTTGTTTGGTGGGATAATTCTGAAACTTTATTTGGTAGGCGGAACAAAGCAGTGAAAAATCAGTATTTTACAACTTTCTAAGTCTTTCGTAAAATGCATATTTTTGTATCGAAATGTTAATAGAACAGGCATTTTCAAATTCGAATTGAAATGTTGTATTTAACTACAACAGAAAAAAACTTTTTCGTACTTTACTCAACCGAAATACAAGATAAAATTTACATTCCGTTAAAATATTGTGCAACATTCTTTAAAACATTTCTTTAGAACTCTATTGAAAATATTAAGTTTAGTTTGGTTTTAGTGGGAGGTAGAGCATATTATTTTATTTAAATATGATTTACAATAAATTGACACTTTTATTCGTATTCATGTTTACACAGGTATTGATTAAAACAATTAGTTTTATGAAAGTAAAGCGCCTGAAACTACATTTTGTCACGCAGGAAATATGAGTCTCGTGTTAAAATTTATACATGGTAACGCTTTCCAATTAAATACATTGTATCAGTTCAAACGCGCTGAGAACAATTTTATTTATCATTTTTAATTAAAATTGGAAAAAAATATATATTAATATACAATTAAACAAAAAGTAAAGTATTTTTTCGTATTTTTGTATAAATACTACATTCTGTCTGGAAATATCAGGATTATTTGTGATAGCTTGATGAATTGGAATAAAAATGCTGAAAGAAAATGACTCTCTAGTGCACAACTTTTTGCAAATTGGACCTCAATATCTTATGACTATCCTAGAATATAATTATACTCCTTTACATTTGTATTAAAAAAAAACAATATTTTAAATACCTCATATTTTGTTTCTATATATCCATTGCAACTTCTCTCTCCTCGCTATCTAACCTTTTGAATTACGTAACGGCCAAGTGACTCTGAAATTTAGCCACGGCTAACGCAACATTGCTTATCATGGCCCTAATTCTTAGGCTTCAACTTTATAACATTTATAGCCTAAACATACTTATGAGTGGATGAACGGACCACCTATTTCAATTGCTTTTTATAACTCAATTACCTAAATCAGAACTCAACCCTTTTGGTGTTAACACTTACATCCGTAGATGCAAGGTTATGTTACTGTCGAAACATGTAATAATTATGCTTACCTCATTTTTAAAAAGAAACATTTTAGCTTGATTATTTTGTCAATTTATTTCACAGACGAAACAGTTTGAGGGCGACGTTGTAATACCGGTTGATATCGCACGTGGGTTTGCACAGACAGTCGTTAAGGTTTGCAAGGTTTTATTGGAGTCGGTGCGTGATGCGGCATAAGGACTCGGGACACTTCCAGACGCCTTCAATATTCTTCTAAACCCTATAAAACGTAATTTATGCCTGATTCGGTCCGTTTAAATGAAGCGAAGTGCAAATAAGACGATTTTAATTTTTTATTCCTTTTTTTTATTTTTTTGAGTGTTTTATTTGTGAGTTAGAATAAAGCGTAAAGAATAATGGATTTGTGGTTACTCGTATAAAGTTCAACCAATTTAAGATTGAAAAAGAGAGATAATTGTTAACATTGGTATAAAATGTATTGCAAACGTATTGTAGTAGTAAAAAAAATAATACATAATTTTTTGTTGTGGAGTCTTACGAAATACTTAAGAAAAGGTTCCCCTGAACTTAAAAATAGTTACTGTATATTTTTTCTTTCAAATTATTGAACATTTATATATTTTTGTAAAGTAACGAGCATGAACGAATATATGGGGTGTATGAGTTGAACTTTCAAGAGAACAATATTTGTGGATATATATATATATATATATATATATATATATATATATATATATATATATATATATATATATATTTATATATATATATATATATATATATATATATATATATATATATATATATATATGTATATATATATATATATATATATATATATATATATATATATATATATATATATATATATATTTATATATATATATTTATATATATATTTATATATATATATTAATATTTGTAATATTTGCAAGACAGATATCAATTACTTATTAAGTTTAAAATATAATACCGATTAAAATTAAGGTGATAGAAAACCCACTATTGAGTATTTGGATAAATTTCATTACCTAACATAAAAATTCAAGATTATTTTTTGTGTGAAAGTGCTGAAAAGATACCGAATAGTAAAGTATTTTTTTTTGTTTCATATCAATCTGATCATTCACAAATTATATAATAAAAAAAAACCTCACTATTGTCATAAATACAGATTGGCGCCAGAGGAAGGTGCCGCAACAAAACCTGTACAACATGCACTGTCTCCTCGCTATTGACGACTAGAGGGATAATGATTTGATTGTTATCGTAGAGAAAATGTGGTTGTAGTTGGTGTTCATTTTTAAATATCGATCGTATAGCAATAAGTGTGAGTGATCATTAAATGCAAGTAAGGAATGTTTACATGTATCTTTAGTTAGATTAGTCATTGACCCCATCCGCACCCAGTAGTGAATAGAATATCCCATCGAATTGTCAGGATAATCAATAATTTGATCGTAAATTATATATTCAGGTGAAGAGATCATGTGCTTAAGTTCCTCGAATAAAACAGTGGCAAACGCATGACATTAATGACGGATCTCACAGTAAACGACATTGATACATTATGGGAAAGAAAATAGAGAAGGAAAAAGATAAAAACAGCAGTATCTAATGCACTCGGGCTTGCATAAACATTCACACATCATGCCCGCATACCGATAATACGTATACGTACACGTTTTTGGAAGAAAAGGAAAATTTTATATTCATACATTTGCAACATTTTGAGTGTGTCCAAATACTTGTCCACAAATCTGGATTATCTCTAATTAGGAGTTATTTTTTAATGTAATTGAATTAATTGTACATGGTGAATGTTACACGTTTGTAAAGTGATCACTTAAACTAGTATATGATGATTGTAAGCCCTGTAAATGCCCATAC
Organism: Brachycentrus maculatus; assembly: GCF_059751285.1. Classification (NCBI taxonomy): domain Eukaryota; kingdom Metazoa; phylum Arthropoda; class Insecta; order Trichoptera; family Brachycentridae; genus Brachycentrus; species Brachycentrus maculatus. The sequence continues at coordinate 1,789 of NW_028281678.1, read as the reverse complement.
TTCTTTGTTGTTCTTCAACTATGTTGAGATTTAAAAAAAATAATGCAAACATTTTCAAGTTGAAATATGTTTGTCCATTTATACGTTTAATATAAAAAAAATTCTAGGGGTTCAGATGTAAAGAATAAAATGAAACTTTTCAATCCTAGAAGTCCCACACGACATATCCCTCAGGATCGTAAAAAGTTCACGACGTTATGTTGTAAGTTATGCTTTGAACTTGGAAGAAAAATATGCACTGCAAACGTTGATATACATGTACATATACCCTAAAAATAAACTGACTGTTAAAGTAGATTTCGTATAAATATACTGTAGTGCAAAAAATGTATTAATTAAGATGTTTAAATAAATAACAAAACAAGATTTAATTGGATCCGCAAATTCAAAATGAAAATATTTAATTAAAAACAATATTGTATTTAAAAACGTGAAAAGATTCAAAATGTCAAATGAACATACAGATGTATCTCTAAATCACAAAATCAAATCAAATTTAATATTCTCATCAGTAGACAAAATTAAAAGTTCTTTCTAGATTTCCATAAAACAAATTATTTTTTGTAATACTGCTGTCTCGTTTGTGTCGTGTTGTAAACTCCATACAGGATCTGGACTTCGGTGTCAATCCGGTTACATTTAAAAATTCATTTATTTAATAGTTTTAATTTTAAAAGTTTAGTTATAATTCTTGTTATATCATTGACTTCTATTTTATCTAAACCGTATTCTGGGGAATTGAATTTTGTGAAATTATATACGTGTATAGATTTTTTAAAATAGGTCATTCCATAACAGACTTTATTCCCCAATTCATTCACAGTGAAGCGCCCTTGAAATAGTATTTTACGAAAATGGCGCTATATAAATTATCGAAATTTATTATTTTTTATTATATATCCTCTTCTACTATATATATGTATATATATATATATATATATATATATATATATATATATATATATATATATATATATATATATATATATATATATATATATATATATATATATATATATATATATATGGTGTTAATAAAGAAGTAATTATATTTTTATGTTCCTTCATAAATTTATGATAAAATACTTTAAAAATGTATATCTTTGTTATTTGGCGCGTTATTCATTAATTTAGTATTTAAGATTTAAGGTAGTATATACGTCATTAAACCTGACTAACTTGATTCCTGATGATCATTTTTTGAAAAAAAAATCAAATAGCTCATTTTTATTTCACGTTTGAATTCGAATAAAATAATAAATAAATGTTGACTGAATTTTTCTCTCCAGTCTCACATCCTGCCAATAGACGGGGAGTACGGCCGCTGAATCTGCGAGTCATTTTCTTCCTGGCGGAAGTTGAAAAAGTCGCCCGCTAATGGAAGCGAACTGGCAACATCGATCAGCTGAGCACCGACTTCCGGATGTGACGTCACTGCAATGTTACAGTACACGGTGCCACTTCCGGCCCGCACGTAATGGAATAAAAACAGCAAAGTGAACTTTGAAAAACAGCGCTCGGGCTAATCCTGGAATAGAACGATGGAAGCCCTGATCGATGGAGAGCGCGGAGCGCTGTGCAGCCACTACGAACAACGGGATATAGGGTTGTTAATATTTATTTCTATCGTAAATTTTAGTTGACATCGTTCGTTTAAAGTTGTGGAAATCATTGTTTACGATCTGATTCCAATTAAATCTTCATGACTGCTTCAACTATAATACTTACATGTAAGCCTATGTTACGTTTCAAATTATTTGACATTTTGTAAACAATCTCACAAGGAGTG
>NW_028281676.1:22500-68062 GCF_059751285.1 Brachycentrus maculatus | reverse complement strand
ATATATATATATATATATATATATATATATATATATATATATATAAATATATTATATATATATATATATATATATATATATATATATATATATATATATATATATAATATATATATATATATATATAAATATATATATATATATATATATATATATATATATATATATATATATATATATATATATATATATATATATAATATATATATATATATATATATATATATATATATATATATATATATATATATATATATATATATATATATATATATATATATATATAATATATATATATATATATATATATATATATATATATATATATATATATATATATATATATATATAATATATATATATATATATATATATATATATATATATATATATATATATATATATATATATATATATATATATATATATATATATATATATATATATATATTATATATATATATATATATATATATATATATATATATATATATATATATATATATATATATATATATATATATATATATATAATATATATATATATATATATATATATATATATATATATATATATATTATATATATATATATATATATATATATATATATATATATATATAATATATATATATATATATATATATATATATATATATATATATATATATATATATATATATATATATATATATATATATATATTTATATATATATATATATATATTATATATATATATATATATATATATATATATATATATATATATATATATATATATATATATATATATATATATATATATATATATATATATATATATATATATATATATATATATATATATATATATATATATATATATATATATATATATATATATATATATATATATTATATATATTAATTTGGGATCTTACATACATTCATGAAGGTTTCTGTTGATAAAAAACTTTTTTTTATAATCAAAATGTTAATTTGTTTTAAAATCACTATAAATATTTTATTTTAACTTAATTAAAATGTCTACCGGTTTCGAAGCTAACCGGTTCTTTATCAAGACTGATTGATACAATATATCATATGTCGCCAAAAAAGTTACATGCGGTTTGTCTTTTTAATTAAAGCATAAAAATAGAAAATTTAAAGAAATTTGATTGTCTACAACATTTTAAGTGTGTCCAACTACTTGTTCACAAATCTGGATTATCATAAATTAGGAGTTAGTTTTAAAACCACACAGACTATGTATAGAACACAAGAATATATTTAGTTCCAAGAATTTGAGTTGTGTGGTTGTCAATCATGGGTAGAATTGGTGAATGTTACTCTTATGTCAAGCGATAACTCAAACCAGCCTATGATCGACAGTCCTGAAATTATCCGGAACATTGGTCTGTATGTTCCCGATAGTTACCTAAGACAGCGTCGGCATAGATTGTTTCACATTCCTATACACAGGACCAACCAGCCGATGGTTATGCCTGTAGGAAGAGCTACCGCTATGTTGAACAATATCTCATTGGATAATGATCTGTTCCATGTGTCTGAAGGTGTTTTCAGAAGCGGGATTCTTCTACACCATAAGTATAAGTATTCTTGTTTTTTTTCGATTTTTGTTAATGTTTACACTTTCAGTTTTAACTTTGTAATGTGTATGTTAATTATAAATAAATAAATTGATTGATTTAAAAAAAAGACTTCATCCATGTTGAGATGTCAAAAAATAAAATAAAAGTGATTATCGATCATTATTATCATTATTGTAGATGTAGCTGATTTTGATTCGAGAGGATATGTTTGTTCATTTTATTATATTATAGTCGGCAACATTTTATTGTAATGAATGCAGTTATGCGTTTTTCAAGGTCACTGCGTTAAGCGCATTCCCATGTAAAAGGTTCATTGAATAGGAAATCAAGGATGTGCCACCTTAGTTTATACAAAGAGCATAGATGAAAGGGTCGAAGGTCAAGCTTTATACCAGGAGATAAGGATATTCAGAATTAAAGCACTGTAATGTCAACGTCAATAAAGTTAAAATAACAATTGTAATTAAGTTTTCTCATATTTTTTTAAACAAGGAAAAAATAGTATTCTTATAATTTATATTTGAAAATTTATATTTGATTTTCCATTTTATAATTAAAATGTAACTTTGTTTTAATATCACTATAAGATAATAAAAATAATATAATTAAACCCTTATCCGCACCCCAATGGTGCATAGGGCACTGCTTCATATAAACGCAGTGTTAAATTGATCGTTTACACATGAAGGAAAGGTGATCAGCCCTCCGCTTCAGGTACCAATCCAGGGTAATATTGAATAAATATTACAGTAAAAAAATCACTAATATTTATTTGACCCCCCCTGGGAATCGAACCCGGGACCTACAGAACGGTAGCTGAGCGTGCTGACCATTACACTACGGAGGCGGACAATAAGATATATAAGATAAAGTGATTTTAAATATAGTGATTAAAACAAAGTTATATTTTAATTATAAAATAGTATTCTTGTTATTTGTGTGTTATGTCTGGACCCCGATGTCAACTATCACATGTTTCGAGTGTGTTCAAATACTTGTTCACAAATCTGGATTATCTCCAATCACAGGAGCTATTTTTTTTTTATACAAATGATGTATGATAGATGTTCGAATAATGATATTAGGAAAGATTGCAAGGCTGAGAAAAGCATAATCGATAAAATCAAGACAGATGTTATTTTCATATTATTTTTTGACAACTCATCAAAGATGAAGAAGAATATGGTCAGAGCACTTACGGGGCTGACGACCGAAATAGGCTGGTTTCAGTGATCACTTTACACACGTGTAACATTCACCAATTCTACCCATTATTGACAACCACACTACTTACACTTATGAATGTCATTTTTTATTATCATTTATTTTGTGTGCTTTAAAAAAAATCGATAAACGTGTGTAAAGGGCATTTAATTAATTTTTTTTTGAATTTTAATATTTTTTTTATATCTGAAGGTAGGTAAATGAAATATTTGAAGTTCTGTTTGAATTTGTCGGTATTGAGAAGTCATTTTGGCAAAACAATTAAATTTGGTATTTTTTTCTTGGATGTTTTTCGCAGATACTTTGTGGCACATTATATGAACTTAATAAAATTAAACAACTTTGTTTTAACCACTTTTTAATTATTAGTTCACTTAAACCTACCGGTTTCAACAAGAACCTTGTCATCATCAGGGTTTATTAAATTCTAAAACATTAAAAACATTAAAATACTCACATTCCCTTACCAAAAAACTAAATTCTCAATGTTATTGTGCATTGCGTAGCAACTCCAAATAACAACTAATGGAATCACCCAAAAAACAGTAACAAAGTGAATGGTGCACTGAAATCAGTTATAGCAAATAAAAACCTATCAGCGGAAGCTAAACTGGCAGTGCACAACGGAGTCCTGGTTCCAACTATAATGTATGGAAGTGAAACATGGAGTTGGCAAACGAAGGATGAAAGTAGACTGAATGCAGTCGAAATTCGATCTCACAGAAGAATGTGCGACAAAACGATGTATGATAGATGTGCGAATAGTGAAATAAGGAAGGAATGCAAAGCTGAGATAAGCATTATCGATAAAATTAAGAAAGGTGTGTTGAGATGGTTCGGACATGTAGAACGAATGAGTGAGGAAAGAACGGTAAAACAAATTTATGAGGCGAATGTTAGAGGGAAAAGAAGCAGAGGAAGACCGAGAAAAACATGGCACGATCAGGTATGCCAAATACTTGAAAGTGGTCAGGTTAGGAGTCGTAACAATCGGCGGGTATGTATGAGGAGATGAAGAGGCGAAGAATGTTTGCAAGGACAGAGCGGTGTGGCGCTATATTCTCTCTGCCTACCCCTGCGGGGAAGCGGCGTGATGGTTAGTTAGTTAGTTAGTTTTAACCCGCGTACGCATATGTAAAGTGGAGAACACACAAAATAATTAAAAACCTACTATGCGGAATTTTCTTTCAAGGAACAGAAATATCATACCATCTTTAATGAAATGCAATTTCCACCAACACACACATTTAAATATGATAGTTTGTTCATTTTGCATCGTGCATGACTGCATATAAATACAAAGAGGCTGATATTATGGGTGTCTTGTCAAAGATCTTTGAGCAAGATAATACTTGTTGTTTTGTACTCAACTAATACGCAGAGTTTTGCAATATTGGACCATTCAATTGAATATGGAGATCGAGAGATAAAAATAACATCATCCTTATGACGTTAATCCAAATTCGCCAAGAATAGTGTGAATAATTAATTCTCTTAGGAAACCTACTGAATGCATTGACCATATTCACTATATTTTACGCGTCCGAATCTTTGTTCACGAATCCTGGGTGCAGCTACATCGCTCACTCCTTTCAACAACGTCATATATCAAAAATCGTCAATTTTCATTTTTGCATGTTTTCGGAATACCCAAAAAATTTACTTTATCCCAGCAAAAGCGTCATATTTTAAACTTAATCTTTACCCGCTACAGGGTAGAAAGTGTTGTTTTTGCATTTTGAAGAAAAGGTTTTGTTTAATCATTTTTTTAAATATACTTAATATTTTTCAAATGGAGAAAAAACAATCTAAAAAGATCTGTTGCACAGTAAAAAGTTCAATAATTGGCTTGATGTTTGTTTTTAATACATTGTATTATATTTTTAAAATTTAAAACGATCTACTGAAAAATCAAGGTTCTTTTATTTATGACGTTGTTGAAAGGAGTGAGCGATATATTACAGTATATTATTTCGAGAAATAAAAATACTTTATGTTTTGATCCACTCACATTTTTATTAACCAACTAGTTTCGGCAACAACCTGTTGCCCTCTTGAGGGTTTAATTTATAAAAACTAATTTAATTTATGACTAAAACTTTAATACTTTAATTTATGACCTAATACCCTGAAGAGGGGCAACAGGTTGTTGCCGAAACTAGCTGGTTAATAAAAATGTGAGTGGATTAAAAAACAAAGTATTTTTATTTCTCGAAATAATATGTCAATATGAAAACACGATATATTACAGCACTATACAATATTAACAACAAGTTTAAATCTGTACATTTTTAAAATTTGCATATGTAAAAGGGGACATCTAACCTCGTATCTCTGCTGGGATCTAGCCAGGACCTTTATACATTCGTGACTAAAGATGCAATTTGTCGATTAGCAATGCAAGGACACTATTATGACAATATGCTATGCACCGTTGCACTTGTCGCTCACTCCTTTCAAGAACGTCATAAATCAAAATAATTGATTTTTCAGGAGAACGATTTTAAAGTTTGAAAATAAAACACAATGTATCAAAAATAAATATCAAGCCACTTATTGAACTTTTTACCGTGCAACAGATCTTTTTAGGTAAAACCTGAAGGTTTTTTCTACATTTGAAAAATATTTAATTTATTTATAAAAATAATTAAACAATACATTTTCTTCAAAATGCAAAAACAACATTTTCTGCCCTGTAGCGGGTAAATATTAAGTTAAAAATATGCCTTTTTTTTCTAGGATATAGTGCATTTTCTGGGCATTCCGAAAATATGCTCAACTGAAAATTGTCAATTTTTGATTTATGACGTTCTTGAAAGGAGTGAGCGTTGTGTGCTGGGATGGGATGAAATCTTTATATTTTTAAATCGTAAAACAACAACAATAGAAATATTTAAAATTTAAATTTAAGTTTTACTCAGTAAATACCAATATTTCTTAAAATCTATTATGACCCGAGCTTCTCCATCATTTTTAAACACCGTGAATGTGAATTCAAACAAAATGATGGATGCGGAATGCACCAAAATACGTGTCACAATAGATTTGAAGAAATAGTGGTGTAAAAAAGTAAACCCTAAATTAAAAATGCATAGATTTTGCCACAAAGTGATTGCCGAATCAATTAATTAGAATATTCAAATGCTCACATTAATTGATATTTATTTTATTCATTTCATGATACATTTGCAACTATTTATATATGTGTACAACTATTGCTAACATCACCCCGTGTCCCCGTAGGGGTAGGCAGAGAGGATTCCACATTCTTCTCTCCTAACATACACTCCTCACTTCCTTCACATCCATACATTACATACATATGTACATGCATACATACACTACCTACTTGAATGTGGTCAAGTCAGAATCCGGAATGATCGGCGGGTATGTACGAGGTGATACATGAATGTAGAAGAGACGAAGATTGATAGATTTATATTATCCACTGACACTTCGTGATGGAATTGCATTTTTAATATATTATAGATTAAAACCCATATTTTTAGCTTTTCCACTTTATTTTTATATTTATTTGGGTTTCGTCGTTACCGACATCACCAGTCTGATGATGTCGGTAACGACGAAGTCCGGTCGCTGGTCAAATAAAAATAAAGTGGAAAAGCTAAAAATATTGGTTTTAATCTAATCATATATTAAAGACGAAGATTGATTGCAAAGGCAGATCGGTGTGGTATTATTTCTCTCTGCCTACTCTTGCGGCGAAGCGGTATAATGTTAAGTTATTTAGTTTCTTAAAAATCAAGTATTTAAAAGTAAATAAAGTTCTACTTTCAGAAATCAGATGGCTGCCTAATTTTCTTAGAAATAACGTAAATAAAATAGTATGCCACACTAATACCTTAAAATTATTCGTATCTACATAATAATAGACTGACACCTGTTGTTTTAATATGAATACTTTATAATGCTTGTGACCTTTCTCTTTGTAACTAATTTCCTCTTGAAGCATTCAAACATTCTAACAATAAGGTCTGTATTTTCGGTAACAGGTATATTTCCATACAATATTATTCATACATAGCGAAAGATGATTATTTTATAGAGCGAAGACGCAAACCAAAATGTATTCTTTAGTTAGGAAAAGTATCGATAGATGTCATTTTCTTAGAATAGCTATATTAAATAGAAATTGAATATACTATAGTAAAAAATACATATTTTTAAACAAACGTATTTTATTATATATCTTCTTCATTTGCCTCTATCCTAACTTATCGTCTTTGTGGACTGTTAGAGTCAGCTCTCCTCGTCCTCGGGTTGTAGGTCCTTCTATCATAGACAACATCACCTAGGCCATGCCTCGAATCATGTTATCTTACTGCAGCATCTATAAATTATTTGGTCTTCCTGTAGATGTCTTTAAAAGGAAGATCCATGGCGATTACCTAGTTCACAATATGATCAGGTTCTCTGCGTCCTATGTGCCCATACCATCCCAATTGCCTTTTCTCTACCTTACTATTGATGCCTGTTACAGCCAGGCATCCACGAATGCGTGAGCTCCTTATGTTGTCTCTAAGGGACACTCTAGCTCATGGGTGGCCAACCTTTTCAGCAGCCGGGCCAAATTTTAGAAATGAGATTTCCTACCGGGCCGTATAACAAAATTTCTTTAATTATTCAAAGCAAACATGAAATATGTTGTTATTTTATAGACGATATAAAAATGATATTCAAACATATTAAAAATAAATTAGCGTTAAGCAATAATCAAACATTTTATTAAATTAGGGACTAGTGATTGTATGTTAAAATGAATAGAAGAACTTGTTACGATAATGAGATACTTCCATATATGGATATGATACGAACTACGCATGATGGAATGTTCTTTTGTTGGTTTTATGTACACTTTAAAAATATGTGTGATATACTCCGCGGGCCACAAGAAGACACCCGGCGGGCCGCATGCGGCCCGCGGGCTGCGGGTTGGCCACCCTTGCTCTAGCTGATAATCTAATCAAATATTCTGGCATGACAATAGACCAATCATGACGGCGGGACACATTTGCTTTCGAACCGGATATTTTTTCAGGTATACAACGTACTAATTCATCGCGCCATCTTTCATTGTACCTGATGGATATTTGTATTCATTTTTTTCGCAGGTTTTATGTTCTTCGTCCCTCTAGCGGACGAATTGAGAAAGTAAAGACTTATGAGCATCCTTACTGCACATAAAAATTTAACGAAATTGGCTAGAATAAATTTAATTTTAATAATAATATTGTAGTTCTAATAACATGACATCTATCGTTACTTTTACAATCTACTTAAAACTACTGGTTTGCGTCTCCGCTGCGTAAAATTATTTTTATGGATACCTAATTAATTAAAATTATTGTATGGAAATATAGGAATTACCGAAAATACAATAGTTCTCTTAAATGCAAGAGAAAATTGCCAAAGAGAAAAGTCTTTAACAAAATGTGTACTACATTAAATAAAACATTTCGGTACGTGTATGAAGAAGACAGCACAGTGTTTAGTACGTTGTGTACCTGAAAATATCGGTTTTTAGCATCGGATGGTCGCAACGCTCGTTTGTTCTGTTCCTTATTTTATCCTGAATCCTATTTCATGTTTAAGCGGATGTGTAATTTTAATAAAAATATATTTTTTAATGAAGTAATTTATTTTGAAGTATTACACACTTAAATTTATTTACTTATTACATTCTTAAAGCGAACAAATATTTTACGTTTTTTATTCATAGATGAAAAAATATTTTGTACAATTGTTTTGAATGCAAAATGTAAAAATTAAATATACCATGCAAATAACATTACTTCTCACATCAAATCGATGGCAAATTTAAATGAATAAAATAATTTGTTTGTCCTTACCATAATATAAACTATATTGCACACATTTAATTGCATATCTAAACAAAATATATTTTGGATATAATACTCGTATGAATATAAAATATGCGTTTAAAGGTACTCAAAATTAAAATGAAATTAGTATATTAAATTTAAACAAACTCCTTTATTTAATATGGAGATAAATATTAAATTATTACATATGAATTTATTCATTTAAAATATGGATCTTCCTCGAAAGTTATCTATAGGAAGACCAAGGAATTCATGGATGCTGCAGAAAGATAACATGATTCGAAGGCATGGCCTAGGTGACGTTGTCCATGACAGAAGGACCTACAACCTGAGGACGAGGAGAGCTGACCCAGCAGTCTACAAGGACAATAAGCTGGGAGGTAGCCAGGGAGAAGAAGATAAATATGAAAATATACGGATAGCAAAAGAAAAAAAATAAAGGCAGCTTTTTTTCTCTGATAAAAAAACATCAAAAAGCCCTCATTAATATAGTTTTTGATTTCAAAGTCCATATAAAATAAACATTCACATCAAAAACCAAAACAAAAATATTTTATTTATTGTTTCGGCATTTACTATGTGGTAAGACATGTTAAAATGATTAAGGAAACACTTGGTTTTATACCATTTGAGTTTATAAATAACTACTAGATTCGGAAGCTTAACTTCCATCTTCAGGTCTATATAATAATCAGTGTTTCCGTTATCATTAAAACAAAAATATTAAAAAAATTAGTTTTTAATTTTAGGTTTAATTTAAATGGATGTTTGCCAAAGATGTTACGTAATTATAATTTAATCGAGATCAAACAGATTACCCAGTATTAAAAAGAAACAACTCAGAAATAGGAGTTTAGTTTTCAGATTGTTTCAGTTTTCTAGTTTCAGTATTGTCTCCAAATTGTAATCTTCTTTTTTGGTATTTTTTTCACTTAAACTTTTGTATAAATATGTTAAAATAGTTGATATTTAATTCATCATACTTATATGATATTTTATTTGTATAAAATTTGTTCACGACATCTGATCTATTATGTATAAAAAAAATAAATTAAATGGATTAAAATAAAAATAAAAATATATGGTAATTTTCTTTTAATGGTCTGTTATTGAAACCAAAACTTATTTTATAAATATTAAATTATATCTATTTCTTAAAATATTAATATAATTGAAGACACGTTATTACAATCATTCTCACATTCACATGCACATATCAATGAGTGAAAATAAATATTTATTATGTATTCAAGATCCACCTCCGTAGTGTAATGGTCAGCACGCTCGGCTACCGTTCTGGAGGTCCCGGGTTCGATTCCCAAGGGGGGTAAAATAAATATTAGTGATTTTTTCACTGTAATATTTATTCATAATTACCATGGACTGGTACCTGAAGCGGAGGGCTGATCACCTTTCCTTCATGTATAAACGATCAAGATAACACTGCGTTTATATGACACAGTGCCCTATGCACCATTTTGGGTGCAGATAAGGGTTTTATTTATATATTATATTCAAGATAATATATGATTTTGTTTTAATTTGAAGAAAGGGATACAAAGTTCTAACATGGTATTGTTATAATCACTTTATAAATTATGCAAATGAAACGACATAGTTTTAAGACGCTTATAAAGTACATATGTTGATAAATCAATTTATTTCAAATAAATGTTTTGTTACATATATTTATAAGAATTAAATTGTATTTTTTATTTTATTTGAGAATTTTACAGAAAAGTTACATCAATCAAGTCATACAGAATAGTTACAGCATAAACGAGTTACACAAAATAAGTTATTGTACTATTACAGTTACAAAATTCCACATTTATAAATTAATAAACATGGTTATATAGTTTTCTTTATTTAATAAAAAAATCAACCCTCTTTTCAATGAGTGTCCCAATAAAATATCAAGCATATCATTCATTCAATCTCTCGCGATCATTCGTAATTATGTACTTTTAAATATTTTATTTTTAAATCTAGTGGAATTCGGAGGTTCCGTATGTTGAGGAAGGGGCTTTGTACTGGCTTCCGGAAGCGGAATATGAGTCGTATTTCCCACCGGAAATGCCGGAAGAGAAGCCTCCCTGAGATCCGCTGTAGTCGGGTGCTGAGAACTGACCTGCAGATGGCGATGCATACGAAGACCCTGGAAATATAAATATGATAAGATACTATTAAAACATCGGATTTTTATTGAAATTTGTACATAGTCAAGAAAGAACAGTAAAAGAGGTCGTCAACCAACGTTTCCTGATTTTTAGATTTTTTTTATTTATTATAAAAAATCAAAACATATTTGTGTTTTTATTCTTCACACACATATTTCAATTTCATACTATTTCTGTGAGCCTAAGCGGCTTATTATTAGAAAAAGGTATCAAATAGAGAAGGGGTTCGAACCAAGAAACTGTGACTTAAGAGTCCGCGACACTAACTACGGGACCACAACCCGACACTTCAATTATATATTATTTAAATTCATATACAAAATCCATTTCTAACGTAAAATTATATTAAATTATGCTTAAATCCTTTACTATAATCTACATATAATTATTATTATAGTACAATACTTAAACTCATTTAATTTAAATTTATTTTGTCAGAAAAATTGTATAAAATCATGGTTTTTAACCCCTGCCTTGTGGCTGGTCAAATAAAATTAATGTAGAAAAAACGAGATAGGTAGTTGATATTTTATTCTAGAACATTTTGAGTGTGTCTAAATTTTCGTTCGCAAATCTGGGTTTCTCCACTAAGGAGTTATTTTTACATTTTGACATGGCAGCATAAATTTAATATGATTTTTAAAAATTTTAATTTGACTTTGTAAATACCATTATTTGTTAAAATCTAATTTTGACACGTATTTCCGCTACTTTTCATCTTGGTCCCATTAGTGAAAGCCTGGGTGTAACTGACATTAATAGAAAGATAGAGGAATACAAATAATTATACTAGAATGTACAAAAAAATAAATTATTTTTTTGTTTAATATATAATGGCGTTGCATATAAAATATATTGCTTTTGCCAAAGTCAAGTTAATTAAATAATATAACTTAATTATAAAATATGATAGACTTATTATTGAATTATAAATTAATTCAGTTCAATTAAAAAAAAAATTACTATAAGTTTGTAGATAATTAGGTTCCTGCTCGCCAGGATGAGATGGATATCTGTAGGGAGGGGAATAAGCGGGGCCAGTGTTTTAAAAAATGTTGACATTTGGTCATTTATTGGGCAAACAAAGAATATATGGTTGAGATAAAAAATTATAATAGAGTGTACAAATAATGGTACCTTGATTGTAATTTCCTGAGGACGCAGCTGGAGCTCCATACGAAGCGCTGGGACTACCAACCCCTTGGTTTTTTCCACCCCCATATGTCTGATAGGTCTCGGGGTATTTAGCTTCACCCTCGTACTTTACGTCGGCGTGGAATCCAGTCTTCCAGTCAGCATGATAGGTGACTTGAAAAAGAAATAGTCATGAAATATTTAAAATTAATATATATTTATTTATTTAAAATTCATGTACACAATAGAAAAAAGTACATTGGCGGGCTTATTGCTAAAAAGCAATATCTTCCAGCCAACCAAAAACAGACTAGTGATATTGGTCAAAATGTTTGACCCCTTATATATCTGTTTGTAATCAGAGGGTAGAAAGTGCTTGAACATTAAAAAAACATAAATTACAAATTGATGATAATAAGGAAGGCAAGGGAAAAAGGGAGTTTAGGGAAGGAGGTAGAAGGAAAAACTAAGGGAGGAGGATTGATGGACAGTTGGGATTCTAATGATAGATAGTATTGTCTCAGACGTTTCCAAAAAGTAATTAGATTATTACTTCCTCTTCTACCTCTTCTTCTTTCTTTTAGATCCTAGGATATGTCATTTCACTCACTCCTTTCAACAACGTCATATTTGAAAAAACTTGATTTTTCAGGAGATCGTTTTTAGAGTTTAAGAATATAATACAATGTATTAAAAATAAATATATCAAGCTACTTATTGAACTTTTTACTGTACAACAGATCCTCTTAGGTAAAACCCTTAAGGGTATATATATATACACACACATATATATATATATATATATATATATATATATATATATATATATATATATATATATATATATAAATATATATTTATATATATATATATATATATATATATATATATATATATATATATATATATATATATATATATATATATATATATATATATATATGTTTAAATATATATGTATATATATATATATATATATATATATATATATATATATATATATATATATATATATATATATATATATATATATATATATATATATATATATATATATATATATATATATATATATATATATATATATATATATATATATATATATATATATATATATATATATATATATATATATATATATATATAAATATATTTATATATATATATATATATATAAATATATATATATATTTATATATATATATATATATATATATATATATATATATATATATATATATATATATATATATATATATATATATATATATATATATAAATATATATTTACTAAATTGTCTGTAATTGTCAAGGGACCAATAAGCTGGACGTTTGCCCTACCTTTAAATATAATCTTAAAAATCGATGAAATCTTAAAAATCTTAAAAATCGCCTACCGATGAAACGTCGTTTTTCGCTTCAAATTAGTACACATAACTTGTATATATGTCATTCTGGGAATTTAAACAATTTAGGATGCTCTCACGAGTGAATGAGTCTAGCATATTTTATAACAAAAAAACGGAGATCGCACATTCGATAACGACACGTAATTTTGTAAATTTTGGTCACGTATTTGCTTGAATGGTGTTAAAATGGCAAACACCTAAATGCATCTTTCTAGGCATTCTTCGCACCCACTAATGTGATATAGATTTACAACATTTTGAGTGTGTCCAAATACTTGTGCACAATATATGGATTATCTCCAATTACAGGGGTAATTTTCATATTATTTTTTGACATCCATCAAAGATGAAGAAGAATATGGAAGTCTTGGACACACTCAAAATGTTGTAAATAAATTATCTGGTCAAATTTTAAGCTTTAATAAAAATGTAAATGATATTTTCTGGCGTTTCTCATGTGTCCAAAATCATGTTTTAGGCGTCTCCCAGTGTGTTGAATAATCCGGTTAGGATCTTATATACATAAGGATCATAGCCATACATCACAATAAAAGGGTCTGCTAAAGATATCTCTTTCAAATCAACCATAGATGGCTCCAGTAAACTCACACGATTAGATTTATTCATATTTTAGGAGTTCCAAAATATTTAGTATTTTGGTTGTTCATTCAAGGGTAGAATGGTGAACGTGTGTGAAGCAATCACTTAACTAGCGTATAACCGGTCATAAGCTCTGTAAATACCCAGATCCATATTCTCCCTCATGTATGTGTACATGTCAAAATGTAAACAGTTATATATTTATTTTATATTTTTACGATAACAGAGTGAATGGCGCACTTAAATCAGTAAAAGAAAATAAAGCCTAACAGCAAAGGTTAAATTGCCAGTACATAATGGAGTCCTGGCACCACATTTGCACAGGATAGATCACCTCGCGTTCATGAGATTGATGATTGATCAAGTTGGCATTTCATCGATTTGGGGCAGTGCTTTATGCACCATTGATTGGGGATTAGGGTAGGTATATAAATGGAAGGATACGGAGGAGGCCAATATCCAGCAGTGGAGGACAGAGGGCTAATGAAGAAGAAATAGATTAAGAAGAAAAATAAGAAGAAGAAGTTGAAGAAGAAGAAAAAGAAGAAGAATATGAAGAAGAATAAGAAAAAGAAGAAGAAGAGGAAGAAGATGAAGAGGAAGAAGAAGAAGATTATGAAGAAGAATAAGAAAGAGAAGAAGATGATAAGAAGATGAAGACGAAGAAGAAGCCGAAATAGAAAAAGAAGAAGACGAAGAAGAAGAAGAAGAAGAAGATAATGAAGAAGAGTCCTTACCAATTTGTGTCCTTCCGTCCGGAAGTTGCACTCTATATTCTCCCTTGACGGTGTTTCCGTCGGACATTTCCTTGCGCCCATAGTCATTTCCGGTGTAAGGATCCTTTACTGCGTATCCGAATTCGTAGGACTTGGGCTGTAAATTAACCAAATTCATTTTGAATTAGTAATTATATTGAAAGCTGTCCTACCGCATGCCCAGATCTGATACAGAAGCATCTAGGCTTCCTGACAGATCTGCTCTTGCTAAGCAATTTGTTTTTTGAACTAAGTTGCGAAATTTATTGAAAATGTGAAACATCATAAAATTGTATCCCGATTTTACTATGAATTTACATTTAAAAGCTTTCAATATACCTGTCACTGCCAATCTAAATAATACAAGGGTGTAAGTCCATCACCAAATTTTCTAGAAGTTCCCCAGTGTGAATTAGTAATTAGCTTCTTTATTGTCTTCTCTATTTAACCATCTTCTATATTATCATGTTGCGCTTTCCCGCAGAGGTAGGCAGAGAGAATAGAATGACACACAATCGGACTTTTCAAACATTCTTTACCTTTTCCACATTCGTGCACCTCCTCATACATACCCGCCGAATATTACGAGTCCTGACCATTTTTAAGGTTTTGTCTAACTTGATCATGCCAAGTTTTCCGCAGTTTCCCTCTGCTTCTATTTATTTATATATTTTTCAATATATAAAATTTTTTATTTTTTTTAAAGTAATGTGTCACACCCAGCTTTTCCTATGCCGAAATCATATTTTACAATATTTGTTTATAAAATTATACGAAAAGTAAATTGTGATTTTTTTTATTATTTGTAATTGTAAAATTAAAGTTGTAATTATGTATATGATGAAAAATAAAAAAAATTGAAGCAGAGGAAGACCAAGGAAAACTTGGCATGATCCGATACTTGAAAGGTATCATGTCAGGTGTCGTAATAATCGGCGGGCATGTATGAGGAGATGCATGAACGTGGAAAAGCTAAGACTGTTTGCAAAGACATATATCTATAGCGTTCTATTCTCTCTGCCTACCTAGGCGTTATGGTGACTCAGTAATTTATTTTTACCATAATTTCTGTATCTAAGGTCAAAAACGTCATTAAACCAAAGGACACCATAAAACCTCCATAAAACTGAGTTCATAGTCCTGTACATAGTCAGTTTTATCTCCAGAAGGATCAAAGTCAGCAAAAGACTACTATTTTTAAACAAGTCTATACAGAGACGTTGCTTGAATATAAATTAATGGTGAGTTCTCTGAATTTGTGCAGAGGTCAAAAATGTAATTTGGGAAATGTCTGCTTCGGGCATCTCATGTATGTATAATATATGTAATATAACTCATAGGTCCCATTATGGACTATGAATGTTATACGAGTAATGTAAACATCGCTCCTAATATGGAACGCTAGCTACTTTTGTGGACGTTTTCACCGATTTGAGATAACTGCTTTACTAATAAAATTAAGGACCTATTACATAAGTTACTTACTTTTACATAAGTCCTTTACTTATTTACCTTAAGGTCTTACTCGCAATGATATAATTCATTACGCGTCCAGCTACGCGGATACACTGTCGCCACCACACATCCGATTTTTTTTTATTGTATGGAAAATGTATTTTTATTTTATTTCTTTAACTCCTCACCTTTCAATAATTCTTTCCTTTTCAAAATCATACACGAAGAAAAACTTATTTTTTCAAAACAAAAACGGTGTTATGAGAAAAATTAAGTGAATAAGATTAATAAGTAACCGCAGGTGTAGGCAGAGAGGATAGAAAGTCACACTACACTGTCTTTGCAAACATTATTCGCCACTTCTCATATTATCACACGCCGATTATCCGATTCTTAGCCTTACTGCTTTCAAGTATTCGAAATACTTGATAAAGCTAAGTTGTCTTCGGTCTTCCTCTGCATATATATATATATATATATATATATATATATATATATATATATATATATATATATATATATATATATATATATATATATATATATATATATATATATATATATATATATATAAATATATATATAAAAATACATTTCTTCTTCTATCCCTTATCCGCACTCGATGGTGCATAGGGCACTGCATCATATAAACACAGTGTTATCTTGATCATTCACACATGAAGGAAAGGTGATCAGCCCCCCGTTTCAGGTACCAGTCCAGGGTAATATTGAATAAATATTAGAGTGAAGAAATTACTATTTGATCCCCCTGGGAATCAAACCCCGGACCTCCAGAATGGTAGCCGAGCGTGCTGACCATTACACTACGGAGGCAGACAATATATATTTAAATATACATATAAATAAATAGAACTTTGAATAAACGGATTGTGTGGATATTTTTGGTAAGGGAATGTAATTAATAATGAGTATTTTAATGTTTTAGGATTAAATAAACTCTGATGATGGCAAGGTTCTTATCGAAACCGGTAGGTTAAAGTGTACTTATAATAAAAAAAACGGAAAAACAAAGTTGTTTTATTTTATAAAGTTTATAAAATGTGCCACAAAGTATCTGGGAAAAACATTCGAGAAATGGAACTTTGTTCTTGGATCATTGAATCATCCATGATTTCTACCTCACTGTTGTATCACTAAGATTTATTTGCCCTAATTAAGGCAAAAACCTTGCATATTAATTGCTAGTGCCCGCTGCTTAAGTGGGTTTATTTAGAACTTTGTTAATTAAATACTTTTAATATTAAGACGTCTAATTTTGTAATACAAATAAAGACAAAAGAATACTTAATATAACGATGAAGACGTGAAGTCACCTGAGGTTAATGATCACCCAAAGTTACAACACTGGTGTCGATTTCACCAACGAGAGTAAGTGGTTTCTTTGTCCAATACTTAACTGATATTTTTTTCACATCTTAACATATATGAAGAAGAATATGGAAGTCTGGGCATTTACGGGGCTTACGACCGTCATAGGCTGATTAAAATGATCACTTTACACACATGTAACATTCGATTGACCACCACACACACTACTCAAATTCTTGGAAGTTCTATATATACGATCCAATTTCAAGAATTTGAGTAGTGTGGCTGTCTAGACTTCTATATTCTTCTTCATTTATGTTGAGATGTCAAAAAATTATGTGAAAAATAATTCATATAATTGGAGATAATCCAGATTTGTGAACAATTATTTGGACACACTTAAAATGTTGTAAAAATGGTATAAGTCTACGTATTTTTAGAGCTTACGACTTGTCATAGAATGGTTGAAATAATCACTTTATACAATGTAACGCGAAATCGGGCAAATTTATAAAAGCATAATTTTTTAAAATGTTGCCAAGTTATGTATAATTTGTTATTAAATAACCTAATTCGACCTATTTCGAGGTATTTTTAAATGGCAATTCAATGATTAATTCATTTTTTTTTCATTATAATCTAGTTATTGGATAGTTATTATAGTAATTATTATACTTCCTTCGAATTGTATATTATTTCAATAATTATAGCTATGAAATAACGATCTAGCCTTGCCCCATAAGATCAGCTACTTTGAAAGCTTTCCCATAGAAATACGATTACAGCAAAAGGTCATGAACCATGGGATAATTAGCGCATTACTTTTGAATTACATACCTCATTATTTTCATCTTGTCCATGGTTATCGTAGCTTCCGTGTCCAGAGCTAGGAGCGCCATAATTTGAGCTAGGACTAGCATAGCTAGAACTGGGTGCGTTGTAGCTAGTACTGGGT
This sequence comes from Brachycentrus maculatus, assembly GCF_059751285.1. Classification (NCBI taxonomy): domain Eukaryota; kingdom Metazoa; phylum Arthropoda; class Insecta; order Trichoptera; family Brachycentridae; genus Brachycentrus; species Brachycentrus maculatus. Next base: position 49,564 of record NW_028281676.1, on the reverse strand, counting down.
GCGTTATAGCTAGCGCTGGGTGCGTTGTAGTTAGAAGACGGCTTGTTGTAGTTGTATCCCTGACTTCCGCCAGCGCTTTGGGAGGCGAAGCTTGAACTGGGAGCGCGGTAGCTTGAGCTGGGAGCGTTATAGCTGGAGCTGGGAGCGATATAGCTACTGGTAGGTGCAGCATAGTTTGAACTGGGAGCGATGTAGCTATTACTTGGCATTTTGTAACTGGAAGATACAGGTTTATAGCTTTGGCTGGGAGCTCCATAGCTGGAGCTAGGGGTGCTGTAGCTTGAGCTGGGAGCTATGTAGCTTGAACTGGGAGCGCCGTAGCTTGAGCTGGGTGCCGAGTAGCCCGAGCTAGGAGCGTTGTAGTGCGCGCTGGGAGCTCCGTAGTTTGAGCTAGGCGACGAGAAGCTGGATGCGGGGGCGTTGTAGCTTGAGCTGGGAGTTCCATAGCTTGTGCTGGGCGGACTGTAGCTTGGTGGTGGTGGAGCATAGTTGTAGCCAGAGAAACTGTTTCTTACTGGAGGTTCAGCTATTATGGAAGTCGATAGTAGAAGAACTGACAATACCTGAGGGAAAAAATAATTAAAAAGAGAAAAAGATTTTTTTATACATAAACGTTCAGTTAATTAAAAAACGGACAGAATTAATAACTCAAGACATAATATTTATTTTTAAAGAATATGTTTCATCCTTAATGAAATGACATTACATATAATACAATTTAAACATCATCGCATGTATTCACAGTTCCCGTTATAAATTTGACATTGTAACGAAACTTCTGTTCTAAAAACAGATAAGGCACGTATACTAGTATCATATATATATAATTGAATAATATACTTCCTTACTTACTTATAACCCTTATCCGCACCTAATGGTGCATAGGGCACTGCATCAAATTAACGCAGTGTTATCTTGATCATTACTAACATGAAGGCAAGGTGATCACTCTTGCGCTTCAGGAACCGGTCCAGGGTAATATTAAATAAATATTACAGTGTTAAATCACTAATATTTATTTTTACCCCCCCTGGGAATCGAACCCGGGACCTCCAGCACGGTAGCTAAACACGCTGACCATTACACCACGGAGGCGGACGAAAATATGAATAAAAATGAAATATATATATAGAACTTATGTTTAAGGCGTCTCCCAGTATGTTAAATAATCCGGGTAGGATCTTACTTACATCTAAATAAAAGGGTCTCTGCTAAATACAAGCTTTCTCAAATCAGCCATTAATGATATACATATGTAGAAGTTCCAAGAATTTGAGTAGTGTGGTTGTCAATCATGGGTAGAATTGGTTAATGTTACACGTGTGTAAACTGATCACTTAAACCAGCCTATGACGGTCGTAAGCCCCGCAAATCCCCAAACTTTCATATTATTCTTCAAAAATAGTAATATATACAAGTTCCAAAAATAAAAGCAGATGATCACAGATTAACAGATTGGTAAACGTTACACAAGCGTTTAAATGATCCGCCATTTGTCCGCCTTCGTAGTGTAATGGTCATCACGCTCGGCTACCATTCTAGAGGTCCCGGGTTCGATTCCCAGGGGGGTCCAAATAAATACAATTGATTTTTTCACTCTAATATTTATTCAGTATCACCTTGGACTGGTCCCTGAAGCGGAGGGCTGACCACCTTTCTTTCGTGTGTTAACGACCAAGATAACACTGGGATAATATAATGCAGTGCCCTATGCACCATTGGGGTGCGGATGATGAATTCGTAAGCCCTGGGATCCCCAAAACTGCTTTCTTCTTCAGTAGAAAGAGGAACAATAGACGTTTCACATAGAGTTTGAATACCTATAAAATATATATTTAAAAAAAACTCGCTAAATCGTCCAACTAATGCTCCAAATTTCTCAACTTTAGTGAATGTTTACTAAACTAAAGCTCTAATTACGGTAAATTACAAAATGATAGTTCTCTCAACGAGATGTGATTGATGACAGGCTTTAAATAAAGTATCATCACCAAGTCGTGAGGTATGACCTCTTTAGAAATTATTAATACATATTTTTGTTTAGTTTTATACTGACACTTCTTGGTGAAACTGCATTTTATATATTTAATAAATTATAATAAAATAGTCTATACTAAGACCCATAGATAATAAAAAATAAAAAATAAAACCCTTATCCGCACCTGAATGGTGCATAGGGCACTGCTTCATATAAACGCAGTGTTATCTTGATCGTTTACACATGAAGGAAAATTGATCAGCCCTCCGCTTCTGGTACCAGTCCAGGGTAATATTGAATAAATAATACAGTGAAAAAATCACTTATATTTATTTGACCCCCCCTGGGAATCGAACCCAGGACCTCCAGTACGGTAGCCGAGCGTGCTGACCATTATACTACGGAGGCGGACTGATACTAAGACCCATAGATAAAAGCATCTGTCCCTTCCGAAACAAGTCGTTAAAATAAAACAAATATAAATCAAGTGGTAAAAAATAATTGTTCTCATTTACAAGTTGATAAATAATCAACTTTTTATTTTATATTTTTATTTTTAACTTGATATTTTTCTTTAGAATATAGTTTTTTTGACCAGTTACCGGGTTTCGTCTTTACTGACACCTTCAAACCGGTCTGACCACTATACAACGGAGGCGGGAATATATATGTATATATATATATATATATATACATATATATATATAATATATATATATATATATATATATATATATGTATATAATATATATATACATATATATATATATATATATATATATATATATATATATATATATATATATATATATATATATATATATATATATATATATATATATATATATATATATATATATATATATATATATATATATATATATATATATATATATATATATATATATATATATATATATATATATCCTATATACATATATCCTTCAATTAAAGTTCGTAAACCATCCTTTACATTTGAGTTCGGGGCACCATCTATGGTTGCGTTGAGTAACCTTTTTTATTCAGCAGAGACCTTTATAAATTGTTTTCAAGATCCTTCCTGAATGATTTTACACATTGCGAGACGCCTGAAAACATGACTCTCATTTTTCCACAAACCTTATACTTTGACCAGAGATTTTATTTAGAAAATAATGTAGCGTATCCGAAATGATTTCCTTTTGTTTTCGCACACGATTGGGATCACCTACAAAAGCCGGCGAGTTATCCACTCGACTGCTTTTATTCACACGATCAGACCATATATCATCCTTCACTGTCACCTTTTCAAATGGGCTTCGTTTGAAAAACCCGACCTTGGTCGGATTTTCAAACAACGTCACTCGATCCACTTAAAACTGTAGCACAATGAAAATGTGACCTCTAACTTGATTTAGCAATGTTTTTTTCTTGTATCACGAAGAGGAAATCGCTCATATATTGGAAAATAATAAATGATGTTCGAAACATGTGTAATTGTCTTGTTTTTGTAATACATGTGTAATATGTACAAAGTTTGCAATCATTAATCATTGTTATTAATAGGTTTTCTTCGTGTGATCTCAAATAAGTCGATTTTTGTAAAAAGTGTCTTACTTCATATGAAACATGTATGTATATGGAAGTCTGAGTATCCCAAGGTGGCCAAGATCTAGCATATGGCTGGCTTGAGTGATCACCTTATACTCTTGTGTAACGTTCACCGTTCTGCCCATTATGCCCATTTTTGTAGTTTTAAAGGAATGAAGATTCTTACTTTTAGAGACTTGTCTGCGGTTGAATAAAGTAAGTTTTTTTTACTAAGCAGAGACCATTGATTAAAACGTATGCAAAATCCTAAACGAACTATTTCAAATACTCAGAGATGCTTCAAAACATGATTTTTTTCATCATCATAAATAAGAGTATTGTGGTTCTCAAACATGGGTACTTAAATGAATTTTACGCGCGTATAAAGTGATATATATATATATATATATATATATATATAAATATATATATATATATATATATATATATATATATATATATATATATATATATATATATATATTTATATATATATATATAAATATATATATATATATATATATATATATATATATATATATATATATATATATATATATATATATATTTATATATATATATATATATATATATATATATATATATATATATATATATATATATATATATATATATATATATATATATATATATATATATATATATATATATATATATATATATATATATATATATATATATATATATATACGTATAAATGTGCTTTTCTTTTCTCCATTTAACCAGACATAGTTAAAATAACGGTACAAATATATATGTTTGATACAAAAAAATATCTTCGTTTCATTAACTGATTCGGCAGTCACATTTTGGTAATATCTATATGCGAAATGCATCGAAACACGTGTCACATTAGGTTTTAAGAAATATGTAGTGATATTTACCACGAAAAAATTATTTTATTTACTGTTTCGGGATTAACTATGTGGTAAGACACGTTACAATGATTAAGGAAACACTTTTTTTTCTCCAAAAAAAAAAAAAAAAACTAAATTCTAATAAAAATTTATTAAATCACACATTTTTTTGATATTTTTCACCTTTGCTCTCCATTTTTCCTTTGTTTTCAAACTCCGCCCCTTGACTAACCCCCCCCCCTAACTTACCCCTCTCCTTACTTATAGAACAGTTTTTTATTTTATATTTTAGTTATTATTCGGACCTGACGATAGAAGTTTAGCTTACGAAACTAGTAGTCTTTAATAAAACTCAAGTGGTTTAAAAAGAAGTGTTTCCTTAATCATTGTAAGAAACACTTAAATTAAAGATAGCTTAACATTATTTTGTGCCGGAAGAAAAAAATATTTTATGAATTATGGCCGATTGTTACGCCATCAGTCGAAAAATTTGTGAAGTATCAAGCATATTAATGAATGATAAGGAGAGTGTTATAAGAATTCTCCTCGCAAATTTCCTTTCGACCGCTTTTTCTCCCAATTTGAATATTAGCAAATTCTGTCTAAACAAAGCGCTGAATAACATCTTGCACCATTGTTTATCTCGGCTTCCCACGGTCTCTGGCTGCTAAATCTGTCTTAGTTTTAATTATGGCTCTGTATTTTTCGACGTCGAACCCGGGTACGTTTTGTTCACTGTGATTCTAGTCTACCATCGGGCCATTGTTTGAAGTCCAACAATGCGTGTATGTGGGAATGATTGATCTGGTCTTCCGTGCTTTTGGACGTTTTGCACGTTATATTAATACTCCGGTGGAATACTTGTAGTTTTTCCTAACTGGCCTCGCTATTTTTCATTGATGCGATTGATAATTTTTCATGAATGAACCAATTAAGATTCCTTAGAATAATATGTGGAAAATTGTGCGTGAATTAAAAAATAAGAAATATCTCGCAATATTTTAGGTGTGTCAGAATCCTTGTTCACAAATCTGGGTTTATTGACTAAGGCTTTATTGTTTAACTATTGTTGTATATTTTGTAGGATTGTATTGTAGTGATATTTCTTCGTTACAATACATTTTATATAAAAAACAACAAATAATATATATATATATATATATATATATATATATATATATATATATATATATATATATATATATATATATATATATATATATATATATATATATATATATATATATATATATATATATATATATAAATAAATATATATATATATATATATATATATATATATATATATATATATATATATATATATATATATATATATATATATATTTATATATATATATATATATATATATATATATATATTTTTATATATATATATATATATATATATATATATATATATATATACATATATATATATATATATATATATATATATATATATATATATATATATATATATATATATATATATATATATATATATATATATATATATTATATATATATATATATATATATATATATATATATATATATATTTATTTATATATACAAATATAAATATACATATATAAATTTCATTCTGTCATGTTTGCAATTATTTGTAATTTTACAATCCAGTACATTATTTTAGTTAATTTAATGTGAAAAATAGATTGAAAGTTCAAAAAAAATGCTACAACACAAAGCCTTGTAAAATAATTACAATCAAAATAATTTTTTAATTACAGGAAGTCTATAAATCTTCAAAATATGTAACTAAAATGCCATGTTTTGTCTTCGTTTACGCAAAATGAAATTAACAAAGGTATAATGTAAGTTAATAATATAATGTTACAATTATACAGATTATTTTATCAATTTGCAATCTTTGAAGAGATAATGAAAATACTTCTTTTTCCAACCCTTATCCGCACCTAGTGGTGCATAGGGAAACGCATCATATTGAAGCAGTGTTATCTTGATCGTTACTTACACGAAGGCAAGGTGATCGTTCCTGCGCTTCAGGGACTAGTTCAGGGTAATTTAAAATTAATATTAGAGTGTAAGATCACTAATATTTTTTCCCTTACCCTGGTAATCGAACCCGAGACCTACAGAACGGTAGCCAAATAATAATCTATGAAAAAATATTTGAAAACGATGAACGATACATAAAAAATAAATATATGTAATTTATTTCAGTGTTATAATTAAAAAAAAAGTTTTTTATATTATACGAAATAGTGGTATTTACTTAGTAAAACATTAATTAAAAATGGATAGATTTTACCACAAAGTGAATAAATTATAGAATCAAAATAACAACTAAGTATGTAGTTTTTTACACAAATATTCATATGGAAAAAAACTTTAAAGTTGTTATTTTATTCTGTATATGTAGGAGTTCCTTTTTGAGTTGTGTGGTACAAAAAGTGACAGAACACGACAGATCAAAAACCCTGTAAATACCCAGACTCTCATATTCTTCTTCATCTGCGTTGAGATGTCAAAAAAATAAGAAACATACAAATTATTTATGGCTTCAATGGCCTAATTTAGGTTTGAAAAATATTTTGAAATAATAATAGATGTGTGGGATATTTTTAAAGAAAATTTCATCAACTCTGCGTACGTAGAGCGGTGTGTGGCAACTCTGTACTTGAGAGAAGTAATACACCGCATTGTTCTTTTAATCCAATTTCATATAACGCGTTTCTTTATCGAGATAATTGGTCGAATTATTTTTTTTAAGTATACGTATTCATTAGTGAAATGAAATATAACAATTTTAACTTGCTAACCGAATAACTAAATAACCTTCATGACGCTTCCCCTCAGGGGCAGGCAGAGAATTGAATTTGCGAAAAATCTTTGCCTCTTCAACATTTATTTCAAATTATTTTAAGCGGATGGCTGATCACCTTTCCTTCATGTGTTTACGATCAAGATAACATTGAGTTTATATGATGCAGTGCCTTATGCACCGTTGGGGTGCGGATAAGTGTTTGAATGAATGAATTTTACATACTGGAAGACGTCTGAAAACGTCTTATAATTTGATTGTATTATTTTGTTTGTGAACATATTGTAAATGAGTATGAGTTCCAAAAAAAAATTTAAAGTGTGTTTGTATTATGGGTGAATGTTACACGTGTGAGAAGTGATCACTTAAACAGCTTATGACAGGTCGTAAGCTCTGTATATGCCCAGACTTCCATATTTTTCTTTATCTTTATACTTTTTATTTGAGTAATAAACTGCTCTATTTATTGATTTGGCGTTTAATTTGTAGAACTCCATTTAATTTTCTTTTTGAGTCTACTAAGTTGTATTTTATTAACAAAAACACATAAAAAAATGATATTGTGACAATTGTTTCGCCTTGTTAGGGCATTGTCAAACGAATGTCTGTGTTTGATTTAAAATTAATACATAAAAATACTTCCCGTTTATTGAAACTCTTATTTTTTAATAAAAGAGAAATATTTGTGTTTTTATTATTTACAAAAATAATTCAATTTCATACTATTTCTGTGAGCCTAAGTGAGTCATTATTAGAAAAAGGTACCAAATTGTGGTGGAGTGGGATCGAACCGAGAAACTCTGACTTAAAAGTCTGAGACACTAACCACGGGACCACAACCCGACACTTTCGAGTTAATTAGTTCCGATTTAGAATTTGCGACACAAATTAATTATATTAACGGCCTGACCACGCCCAAATATTCCATTTACTTAATCGTGTCAAGTTTTTCTCGGTCTTCCTCTGCTTTTTTGTCCAGTTTTACGGTTCTTTCTCCACTCTTTCGATTATTATACCCAAACCATCTCAACATACTTTTCTTAACTTTATCGATAATGCTTATCTCAGTTTTTTTTTAAATTACTTAACGTCCAAGTGATTCTGAAATCTGGCTACGGCTTATGCAACACCGCTTATCATGACCCTACACAGGCATCAACTTTTTAAGTTTCAAAGCTTATGCCTTCTCGTGAGTGGATTTACTCTTTATGTTTAAAGCTACTATAATTTCATGTAATTCATGAGTGAAAATTCTAGGCAAAAATACCCGCGCTGAGAGATCGCATTCCGACTGCATTCAGTCTACTTTCATCCTTCTTTTGCCAACTCCATGGTTCACTTCCATTCATTAGCGAAACCATTTCATCAAAAGGTTAAATATTAACGTCATTTGTGAAAACGTATAGAATTTATCTACAACATTTTAATACAAGAGTTTCTGCTTAATAAAAAGCTTCTTTACATCTCACCAAAAGATGTCTCTAGTGAAGTTCTAGTGAATCAAGAACAAGGTTTCTAAATTGGTTCATATATATAGAACTTCCAAGAATTTGAGTAGTGTGGTTGTCAATAATGGGTAGAATTGGTGAATGTTACACATGTGTAAAGTGATCACTTAAACCAGCGTATGACGGTCGTCAGCCCCGTAAATGCCCAGACTTCCATATTCTTCTTCATCTTTGATGAGATGTCAAAAAATAAAATAGTATGGAATTTAATTGATTTTACACATACCTTTAGTAACGCCATCGTTTCGAAGAAAAATGATCTTTATGCTGTTACCGGAAGTTCGTCTATAAGCAGTTTTTTCTCTGTAAAAAAGTAGATGATCATATTAATATTGTTATCTTTGCTTTATAAAGGGTTACCGAAAAAAAAGTTTTTTTTAAATGTATGAAATGAAACGAGAAAATAATATCTCTACAAAATACTCGTAAGGGTAGGCAGAGAGAAAAGAAGGCCTCTGCAATCTGTTTTTGCAATTAATCATTGCCTTTTCCACATTCATGCATCTCCTCAAACATAATTATAACGAGAAATAATTGTAAAGAGAGAAAAGAGAGTCTTCTTTCTCTCATTCAAAATTTTATTTTTGTGCGAATGATAGAACGTAATAATTTCATTTTAACGACCAGATGATGGAATGATTATTCCGATACCGGTAGTCACGAATCAGTGTTTATTAAAGTGGTATTACACAAAGTGAACGATGAATGATAAGTAGAGTGTTATATTACCATGCCACAAAGTTAACAATGCTTTTAATGTACAAAATATGAATTTTATAAAGTTTATTTGAATAATAAATACTCATAAGATAAGGATTTGAAGTAGAATTTTATAAAACAAATGAGTTTTTGCAGGTTTATTTGAAAAGTTTTTATACCACAAAGTAAGCTACTACTACTACTACTACTACTACTACTACCATCACGCCGTTTCCCCGCAGGGGTAGGCAGAGAGGATGGAACGCCACAATTTTCTGTCCTGACATACACTCCTCGCCTCCTTCACATCCATACATTTGTCCGATTACGCAGACTTTTGATGCCGCCAGATTTTAGATTCTGATTGATCTGATCGTGCCAAGTCTTTTTTTTCGTCCTCGTTCTGTTTTCCCTCTCACATTCGCCACATATATTTTCTTAGTCATTCTCTCGTTATCCATTCGTTGCACATGTCCATACCACCGTAAAGAACTCTTCCTTATCTTAACAATTTAACAAGTTAACAATATTTTCAATATGGAAATTATGAATTTTATATAGTTCATTTAAATAATAATTACATATAAGATATAGGATGCGTTTCAAGTAGAATTTTAAAAAACAAATGAGTCTTTGCAGTTGTTCTGTTAATAAAATGTCGAATGTTAATAAAGTGTCGAAAAAAATGGGAATGATTTGTAAGGGTTTCTGCACACTCACGTTACGACGTTTTCACATCAACGATTATTAATTTTCGAATTATTTCTATTCACGATTCAAAGCCATCTTCTCCACAAGAAAGTTGATATCAACTAACCTACAATAACCTCCCATCCGATTTCTTACCATTAGTCAGACACCTGCCTTTTTAAATTACACATTTTCATTAAAATTACAATAACATAATAAAGTTAATAACATAGGCAACACAATTATAACGACGAAAGTATCTCACAATTATTATGAAATTACTTCACTTCGACTTACGTACGCCCCGACTTAGCGACAGTCGAGTAAAGAAAAAAATCTAGATACATACATATTTTTGACATCTCACATTTAGCATAGATGACGAAGAATATAGAAGTCTGGGCGTTTAAGCAGTTTACGAACGTCATGGGCTAGTTTATAAGGATTATAAGAAATAATGGTATTTACTAAGTAAAACTTTTTTTTAAATTAAAATATTACCACAAAGTGACATATTTTACAAAATTTTGAGTAAGTCTAAATACTTATTCACAAATGTGTATATTATCTCCAATAAAGCGTAATTTTTTATTAATTTTTTTGACATCTCAACGTAGATTATAAAGAATATGGATGTCTGGGTATTGATGGGGCTTACGAACGTCATAGGGTGGTTTAAGTGATCGCTTTACACACATGTTACATTCACCAATTTCACCCATGATAGGCACTCACACTACTAAAATTCTTGGAACAAATTATATTGGTTAATTTCGAAACGTGTGTGCCCAGACTCCCATATTCTTCTTCATCAGATGTATTTTTTTAAAAGAACTCCTTATTGGAAATAATCCAGATTTGTGAACAAGTATTTAGACACACTCAAAACGTTGTAAAATGTATATTTTCATTGATTAATTCCGCAGTCAGTTTGTGGTAATATCTATTTATTTTTATTATAAGTTTTTTTTTGGTACATACCATATTTCTTATAATCTACTGTGATACGTGTTTTGATGCATTCCGCAACAGTTTTATGCGTATTGCATTAAAATACGCGTCATAATTATATGCGCCTATTTTTCATACCATAGCCTTTACCCTTTTACACCCTTCCTTACACACACACACCCCTACTCTTTTTTATTTTATTTTGTTATCTAGTGATGTTTTTGATCGATATTATAACATGAATGTGGAATTGCGTAATTGGCTTTTTTTATGTATGTAACAATTTTTATTATATACTTTTACTAAATGTAAAGCTGTACAGTTCCCCAATAAAAAAAAAAAGATTTTAAGGAATAGTATATTTTACAAAGTAAAGTAAAAATGTTAGATATTACCACAAAGTGACTGCTGAATCAATTAATGACAGCTTTGGTAATTGTGTTTGATTTTCGACAACGAATATTATCAAAAAATAAAAAATATGTTTTTTAACAAGCCATCTTGCCGCTCTTCCGCGGGGGTAGTCAGAGAGAATAAATCGCCACACCAAAGTGTCTTTGCACACAATCTTCGCCTCTTCCACATTCACACATCTCCTCATACACACCCGCCGATACATGCTTTGCTAATGGTGAAAAAATATTATTTCAAAAAGTCGTGAATTGAATAATGCAATAAAGAATCTTGGCGTAAATCGAGATTACGTAAGTCGAGTAAAAGTTCTTATTCGAATAATTAAATTATAATAGAAACATAATTTAATTATTTATTTCTGTTTCATTTTGTGGTTTTGAAGAGGCATTGTATAATAGTTGTTATGCAGATGCCTTTATTATTTTGCTGTTTGATTTAATGCTGCGTTAAGAGGGTACTCGCAAACACACAATTTAGTAAGCAATCGGCTAATAGGTACTACTGACATAACACAAATAACCAATAAATCGAAAATTCTATTAACATATTAAAAAAAAAAACAAAATCTGTTTTATCTTTATTTTTTATTCTTATTATGATACGACATATCGCTCCTTTCAACAACGTCATATATCAGAAATCGCCAATTTTCATTTGTGCATGTTTTCGGAATGCCCAGAAAATGTACTATATTCCAGCAAAAGCGGCATATTTTTAACTTAATACATACTTCAACTGATTCGGCAGTCACTTTGTGGTAAGTAAAACATTGATTAAAAATTGAAAATTAATGTTTACCCGCTACAGGGCAGAAAGTGTTGTTTTTACATTTGGAATAAAAGGTATCGCTCAATTGTTTTTTTTTTAAATATACTAAATATTTTTCACATGGAGAAAAATCATTCAGGTTTTACCTAAAAAGATCTGTTGCACAGTAAAAAGTTCAATAAGTGGCTTGATATTTATTTTTAATACATTGTATTATATTTTTAAACATTAAAAACGATCTCCTGAAAAATCAAGTTTTTTGATATATTGTTGAAAGGATGTTTTGGTACAGCATGTTTTGGTACAGCATACTATAATATGTATGCAAAACCTAGAAATTCAATTTGTCTAAAAGTTTTGTTATGATTTACTGTTTTAATTTTATATTCGTTTATTTACTGTGTTTTTTTTCCCGCAACTACTTTTAATAATAAAAATTGACTATCCTAACTTTATAAGCAAAACTGTATATTTTGACTTTGTAATACATTTGTTACAAATTATTCACGCCGTTAGTAAAAAAAATAATGAATAACTACTAGGGTAATAAAATGCTTTAATCGGAATTTTAAATGTCGAAAATGAATCCAATGTTAAGAATAAAAAAAAGAGAATAACATATTTATGTTTTTATTATTTACAAAACCAATTCAATTTCATACTATTTCTGTGTGTGTCATTATTAGAAAAAGGTATCAAATTGTGGTAGAGTGGGTTCGAACTGAGAAACTCTGACTCAAGAGTCCGCGACACTAACCACGGGACCACAACCCGACACTTTCCTTTGAATTGTATTGGTGATATACATTTAAAGTAACCTACTTTTTTTTCATTTTCACAATGTTAACAAAATAAGGGTTGAAAAATAACTTACTTGTAGTATTGTGTTTTTTGATCCAAATTGACCCGGGCCGGTGTGTAATGTCTCGGTGAACTTTTCTCTAGTAAAAGTTGCGTTGAACGATGAAGTAACAATGCATTACTGGGCACTCGAGTTCAGGAATGGCCACTTGCGATTCACAAAGAGAACTGCGCTTATTTTTTACCTCAACTCTATTTTATATAGATCAATGTTGCAAAACACGACACTAGGCTAAGATTCACTGGCGCGCGGATTTTCAATTTGAGTTTAATATTTATTTATTTTTTTCTTATACTATGCGTATGTAAATGTATATGTCATATCGCTCACTCCTGTCAAGAACGTCATAAATAAAAACAAACTTCATTTTTCAGGAGAACGTTTTAAAGTTTAAAAATATAATACAATGTATTAAAAATAAATATCAAGCCACTTATTGAACTTTTTACTGTGCAACAGATCTTTTTAGGTAAAACCTGAAGGTTTTTTCCCCATTTGAAAAATATTTGGTAATAATAATAATAATAATAATAAAATTGGATAACTTATATAGCGCCATTTTCGTAAAAAAATACCAAAAAATAATTAAACAATACTTTTTCTTAAAAATGCAAAAACAACACTTTCTGCCCTGTAGCGGCTAAATATTAAGTTACAAATATGCCTTTTTTGCTGGGATATAGTACATTTTCTGGGCATTCCAAAAACATGCACAACTGAAAATTGTCGATTTTTGATTTATGACGTTCTTGAAAGGAGTGAGCGATATGTCATATGTATTTGTCGAAATATGTTTTATTTCTTCAGAATATCATTCGTAGACTAAGGATGCCCGACTAATCATAAAAAAGAAAACATAAAAAATATGAACGGAAAGCAGTTGATGAGGAGAAACTTTATAATTTAAAAAAGCTTACGATTTAACAGGGCTATCGATTAACAGGGCTTACGAATTGTCATCAGCTAATTTTAGTGATCACTTTGCATTCGTGTATAAGGTTCACCATTCTGCTGTATTTAAATTGACAACGATTAAATGAGTAAATTATTAATACATTATTTTGAGAAATAAAAAGACTTAATTTTTTGAACCACTCACATTTTTATTAAAACCAATTAGTTTCAGCAAAAACCTGTTGCCCTCTTCAGGGTTTATTTTGTAACTGAAGAGGGCAACAAGTTGTTGCAGAAACTAGTTGGTTTTAGTGAAAATGTGAGTGGATCAAAAACAAAGCCTTTTTATTTCTCAAAATAAAATTTCACTTTGAACCACAAAGAAAATGCTTTTAATATTCAAAATATTAATAATTAATAACCTAACTCACTAACAGCTGTGTAAGGTACTAGCCTTGCCCTGTGATATTGGTTTTTTGGATAGTTAGAATATATTGCTTCTTAGCAATAAGTCATAAGTAATTTTATACAAAAAGTTCGATGAATACATAAACTATTAAAAGGGTTATTTAGGATTTAATAACGTCGTATAAAAAAACATTAAATAAATTATTTTTAATTGCCAGGATATTAATTTATAAAAATTTATATGCATTATATTTGTAAATCTTATTATCTGATAATATTATAGTATTTTAAGAAGAAGAAAAAAAAACCAGTTAAAACGCAAATATAGTCTATTTAAGTTGTAAGAGTATTTCCTCGATTTTTGTTTGTGATCTCTGAGAATTAATTAGTAGTGACTGGTAGTTAGTTCTCAATATTGTTCTAAGTTTCCAGAAGTTCTGGGAATCACACTTCTGCATCATCATGCTTAAATCTTTTGAAGTATATAATTTTTTAAGTTATATTTATATATGTATACAATAATTCCAAATTCCAACTAATAAATGAACGGAGAGGAAAATAACCATGAATTATTTTAATTGTATAAAAACTTAAAAAACAAAACAAGTCAATCATTTCAATAATACAAATTAATAAACGAGGCCATCAAATTTAGTTGAGGAACGTTGTGCGTTTTGTATAGTCCGTACGTTTTAAAAATCGTAATATAAGTTTAAACGATTTTACATATAAAAATACTCAACCCATTTTCGTTTTTTGTTTTTTATCATAAAAATATTTATAATGTTAAATTTACAAAAAAAAAGTCCTCACTGGATTTTTTTGTACATGTGTAGAGCACATTTTTCAATACTTATTTTTTAGTAATTAGTTTCATAGCCAAAAGATGTAATCTATATCAGATCTAATAACCACCATAATTAAACTGTGAATAGCTTTTTTTTATATAGGTATATTATTTAATGACTTTATAGATAACAGAAACACGTTATACAGCTTCATCGCATAGTACTCAAAGTTAGTTTGATAGCATATAGCGTATGGTTGTTTGAGTGACATCATATTATAATGTGTCGTAACTGTTTCTTAATTTATCTTTACACACACACACACACACACACACACATGCAAGCGTGTATGTATAAGAAGATGCATAAACGTGGGAGAAGCGAAGATTATTTGACGTTCAAATTCAGATTGGTGTGATTCTTTTCATTAATTGATTCGGCAGCTACTTTGTGGTAAACTCTATCCATTTTTCATTTAAGTTTTACTTAGTAAATACCACTCTTTACTATGCAAAAGTTGTGATTACTAAGTAAAACTTATTACTAAGTAAAACGTAAGTAAAACTAAATAAAAAATAGTGTGATACTCTCTGCAATACCCTTACGGGGAAGCTACGTTGTGGTTAGTTATTTAAAAAAATATTCAATCAACACGTTAATGATATTAAAAAAAGTTTAAAGACGAAATAAACGAACAGTCTCTCATTTCGAACAGCTGTTTCATTTCGTATTTTTTTGTTCCCTCTGCCTACCCTTTCGGCGTGATAGCCAGTTATTTTTACTAACTATAATCTATTTACACTTATATTTGATGGATTAAATTTTTTTCACATGATAATATTTTTATAAAAGAGTAAAAACACAAAATAAGCGAACGGACTATCGTTGATGGCAGTAATATAATACCATAAAATGCAAAAAATCTCAGGAAAATTCCAATTATTTCCACAAATATCATAAATTCAAGAGGCTGTACATAAATCAACTGGCATGAAATCCATCGAAATATGTATGAACATTTTCATAATGTAATAATAAATTCAATTAATTAATCCGCGGTCATATTGTGGTAATGCTATTCTATTTTAGAAACATAATTTACTCGGTAAAAAAACTTTTTATTCAATTATGTTGTGACACGTATTTCGATTGATTCAATGTCCTTATAAGGTTTTGATATAAAGGTAGAATACATCGAAACACGTGTCACAGCATAGTTCAATAATTTGATGAAATTAAGATAAAAAAGAGTGCTTGGTATCCAGTAAACACACACATTGTGGTACCATCTATCCTTTTTAAATTTAAGTTTTACTTACAACATTTTGAATGTGTCCAAATACTTGTTCACAAAATCTGGATTATCTCCAATTACAGGAGTTATTTTTATATAATTTTTATTAAAAAAAAAATAATAATCATAATATGAAAATAACTCCTGTAATTGGAGATAATCCAGATTTTGTGAACAAGTATTTGGACACACTCAAAATGTTGTAAATAATTTATCTGGTCAAATTATTAGCTTAAATAATAAAAATGAAAATGGGTTTTCTGTCGTTTCTCATATGTGTGATTATAATCCAGGATTCGGACTTCACATACTAATACAAGAGTTTCTGCTTAGTATAAAGCTTCTTTGCATCTCACCAATAGATGTCTCTAGTTAAGTTCTAGTGATTCAAGAACAAGGTTTCTAAATTGGTTCATATATATAGAACTTCCAAGAATTTGAGTAGTGTGGTTGTCAATAATGGGTAGAATTGGTGAATGTTACACGTGTGTAAAGTGATAACTTAAACCAGCCTATGACGATCGTCAGCCCCGTAAATCCCCAGACTTCCATATTCTTCTTCATCTTGATGAGATGTCAAAAAAAAAGTTTTACTTATTAAATTAATAAAGAAATAGTGATAAATAACACATTTTGTTAAAAGTGCTATTTACCAAAAAAAAAATAATTGAAAATACATAAATACGATTAGTTTCGAAAGCTACATTTGTTCAAAAATATATCTGTTGTTTCAAAACTAATCATATTTAAATAAAAAAATCAAAAGTGGTCAAGTAAAAGTGTTTTATTCTTATAATATAAAAAAATATTTATAATAAACTCTTCTTTGAGATATAAACATGACTTTACAATACTAAAAAATTCCAACAGAATTTCAAATATTTGAGAACTAAGTATTTCAACAACCTTCCTACAAACATAAAAAATTGAAGACTTTAAAATGATAAAAAATAAATTAAAGGAATTTTGTAAATGTTAATCCCAGTAAGAAAAAAAAATCAATAAAAATAAACCGTATGTTGTAAAACAACTGTAAGTCCCTCTCCAAGCACAAAAGCTCAGTTCCTTTTTTAGAAAGAACTGCGTTCCTAATTTTGAGATTGTAAAAAATGTTTAGAAAATTAATTAAAATTGTAAAAACATTGTAACCATATTATTTTTTTTTGACATCTCATCAAAGAATATGGAAGTCTGGGCATTTACGGGGCTTACGACCGTCATAGGCTGGTTTAAGTGATCACTTTACACACGTGTAACATTCACCAATTCTACCCATTATTGACAACCACACTACTCAAATTCTTGGAATATATTATATATATGAACCAATTTAGAAACCTTGTTCATGAATCACTAGAACTTCACTAGAGACATCTATTGGTGAGATGTAAAGAAGCTTTTTATTAAGCAGAAACTCTTATATTATTATTATTCTTCATCTTTGATGAGATGTCAAAAAATAATATGAAAAATAACTCCTGTAATTGGAGATAATCCAGATTTTGTGAACAAGTATTTGGACACACTCAAAATGTTGTACATTGTAACCATATATATTTTTTTATTATTTTAATTTTAAATCATCACGTTACTCCACAAAATTAATGCCGAATCAATAAAGAATTTAAATATCTTCTAAGACATTTTCAAATCATTCACAATCTCATCTATAGCGATATTTTTCATTCACCTTGTGAGGTCTACATAAAACAGACATCGATCAAATACTGGGTAAAAAAAACAATTTGATCATGTTTTATTTTCTCGATAAATAATAATGTGATTCAATAAAGTTCAATAACATCCTATTAATCAAATAAAGATTTCCTTTTCAAAATTTGATTTCGGCCTCAATCTTTTCAGACATTACGCAATTTTCCTTGTAGAATTGATGATAGCCTATTTGGATGATGCACCGTGATCTACATAAAATGGTTTGTTATTATTGAAGATATGGAGCAGAAATGGTTTGAAGATATGCCATTTTATTATACTAAAAGAGCGATCGCTTCTTATCTGTAAATATTTATTTTTTAAGTCGAAAAATATATAATGTGTATAATGATTCTATGAAATGTTTTCCGGGTATTTTTCCGTGAGAATATTTTTTTTATGCTGTCTGTCGTTTGTTTTTATTTTAAACAAAGGTAAAAAAATAAAGATATTTGTAAAGTGGTATATTTATGTAACTTTTATAAAAAAGAATCAATAAAAAATATATAATGTTTTGAATATTGAAAGCATTAACTTTGTGGATCATATTTATATATTATTTCGAGAAATAAAAATACTTTGTGTTCTGATCCACTCACATTTTATTAACCAACTAGTTTCGGCATCAACCTGTTGCCCTCTTCAGGGTTTCAGTAATAAATGAAACCCTCTTCAGTAATAAATGAAACCCTGAAGAGGGCAACAGGTTGTTGTCGAAACTAGTTGGTTAATAAAAATGTGAGTGGATCAGAACACAAAGTATTTTTATTTCTCGAAATAATATAAAAATATATAAAGTTACAAAATTTTGAATGTGTCCAAATACGTGTTCAAATATCTGGATTATATCCATTTCGGAGTTATTTTTACAGTTAACATCTCAACATAGATTTTACTTAATTTAATTATTTTAAAAATAATCCCATTGTTATTCATTTTGCTCACTCCTTTCAAGAACGTCATAAATCAAAAAACTTGATTTTTCAGGAGAATGTTTTTAAAGTTTAAAAATATAACACAATGTATTAAAAATAAATTTCAATTATTGAACTTTTTACTGTGCAACAGGTCTCTTTAGGTAAAACCTGAAGGTTTTTTCTCCATTTGAAAAATATTTAGTTTATTTGAAAAAATAATTAAACAATACGTTTTCTTCAAAATGCAAAAACAACATTATCTGCCCTGTAGCGGGTAAATATTATGTTAAAAATATGCCTCTTTTGCTGGGATATAGTACATTTTCTGGGCATTCCGAAAACATGCACAACTCAAAATTGACGATTTTTGATTTGTGACGTTCTTGAAAGGAGTGAGCGATTTGTCATCTTTTTGTCTTTCAAAATTTTATTTTTGTACAAATGTCAGACAGTTATAATTTTATTTCAATGAACTCATGATAGAATGTTTATTCAGGAACCGGTAGTCAGGAATTGGTGTTTATTAAAGTGATATTACACAAGTGAACGATGAATGATAAGGAGAGTTACCATAGTTAGGATGTATTACCATACCACAAATTTAACAATGCTTTTTATACACAAAATATAATTTAATCAGCTTTGAATTATAATATATCAATCACAAACGACAGATGTTTCATCTCAAGTCGAGACAATAACTAAGCTCAGGTGTTGTGTAAATACATATATCGTAATTTAGAAGTTTCTCTACCGTATTGGAGGATCAAAATATATACGTGGTTTTTGACTATGATATTGAAAGATAATAATACCAAACAATCATAAAACATTCTTAGATAACTCAACATAGATGAAGACGAATACGAAAGTCTGGGTATTTACAGAGCTTTTGAGCTGTCATAGGCTGGTTACATGATCATTTTACACACGTGCTACATTTACCAATTCTACCCATGATTGACAACCATACAACTCAATTTATTGGAACTCCTAGATATATTGATCAGCTTACCCAACAGTCATCTTTGTTGAAAAATACATATATTTATATTATTTTTTGACATCTCATCAAAGATGAAGAAGAATATGGAAGTCTGGGCATTTACGGGGCTTACGACCGTCATAGGCTGGTTTAAGTGATCACTTTACACACGTGTAACATTCACCAATTCTACCCATTATTGACAACCACACTACTCAAATTCTTGGAATTTCTATATATATGAACCAATTTAGAAACCTTGTTCATGAATCACTAGAACTTCACTAGAGACATCTATTGGTGAGATGTAAAGAAGCTTTTTACTAAGCAGAAACTCTTATATTAGTATGTGAGATCCGAATCCTGGATTATAATCAAATATTCGTAAATGCCCAGACTTCCATATTCTTCTTCATCTTTGATGAGATGTCAAAAAATAATATGAAAATAAATCCTGTAATTGGAGATAATCCAAATTTTGTGAACAAGTATTTGGACACACTCAAAATGTTGTACATATATTTATACGTTTAAAAATTATGCAATACAAATGCTTAGATGGTCAGCTGAAGTGTCCCTTAGAGACAAAATAAAGAGTTCACGCATTCGTGGTAGCCTGGCTGTAACAGGCATCAATAGTAAGGTAGAGGAAAGGCAATTAAGATGAAATGGTATGGGTATATAGGAAATATGCCCATCCATCTCAATTGCCTCAATTGGATGTATAAAAAAATCTGGACATATTGTAAATCAGACGATTGCCATGTATCTTTTTCGAAAGACTTCTAAAAGAATATAAAAAAATCATGGATGATGCAGAAAGATAACATGATTCAAAGGCATGGCCTAGGTAACGTTGTCCATGACAGAAGGACCTAAAATCTGAGGACGAGGGGAGCTGCCAACAGTTTACAAAGATGATTAGTTGCGATGGAGCCAGAAAAAGATCGATTTTCAATTTTTATTTAACTCATCACAAAAACAGTATAATTGGGTATATTTTGACCCGTTTCAAGACATGAATAGATCCATTCAAGAATCATGTATCATTTACACCGCTTATAAAGAAAATCTTAAATTAGGACGGGTATTATGTTCATACATCGTTCTGAATTGTGGTCACGGAGATTGTTTTTCAAGTAATTTGATTGTGCCTTTATTATGTAGCGAGCCCACAAGGTCTGGCGATGCTGTGCTGTGCAATCGCACAAAGAGATTACAAAAGATCCGCAGGTTATGTGGACCAGATGAACGCGGAAAATGATTCAAGGGCGTACGAGAAAAACGCCGTATGTCCAAATGGGTCTAATTCGGAATATAATGCACAAGGTCGGGCTTATTATACACTAGACGTGTCAGAAGACGAACTGTGAAAGTTATTTGAACAGGATTAATCTAACCTCAAAAGTGGAAAATTGTCTCGACCAATTATTTACCCATATTGCATTATTTTATTTATTATTTTTGACATCTCATCAAAGACGAAGAAGAATTTGGAAGCCTGGGCATTTACGGGGCTGACGACCGTCATAGGCTGGTTCACGTGTAACATTCACCAATTTTACCCATTGTTGACAACCGCACTACTCAAATTCTTGGAAATTCGATATATATTATATGAACCAATTTTAAAACATTGTTCTTGAATCACTATAACTTCACTAGAGACATCTATTGGTGAGATGAAAAGAAGCTTTTTATTCATCACACACATGAGAAACGCCAGAAAATATCATTTACATTTTTATTATTTAAGCTTACAATTTGACCAGATAATTTATTTACAACATTTTGAGCGTGTCCAAATACTTGTTCACCAAATCAAAATTTGTCAATAATAATATGAAAATAACTCCTGTGATTGGAGATAATCCAGATTTTGTGAACAAATATTTGGACACACTCAAAATGTTCTATTTTATTTATATATTTTAATATAGATTTATATTATCCACTGACACTTCGTGATGGAATTGCATTTTTAATTTATTATTAGATTAAAACCAATATTTTTAGCTTTTCCACTTTTTTATTTGACCAGCGACCGGGTTTCGTCGTTACCGACATCATCAGACTGGTGATGTCGGTAACGACGAAACCCGGTCGCTGGTCAAATAAAAAAGTGGAAAAGCTAAAAATATTGGTTTTAATCTAATAATAAAAAAAAAATAAAAAAATATTTTAATATGTTTTGTAATTTAAAAGCATTGATAACTTTGTGGTATGCTAAAAAAAGTGGTATCACACAAAGTAAACAATGGGAGGTAAGGAGTGTGCTTTATTTATTAAAGTTTACTTCATGTATAGATATAAAATAACATTGGCGAGCTAATTGATAGGAAGCAATTTCTTCCAACCAACTTAAAACGTTTGATACCTCATTTAGCGGTTCGCAATTAGAGGGTAGATAATTAAAAATGAGGTATTTTTTATTACATCTCGTTTTTCTTCTTATTCTTATTATTAATGGCTTTTCACCCTTTTTGAGTGTTCTAGCCAGTGTCGAGTTGTTTAAAGATTTCAAGATTCTTATTTTTAATAATAATAATAAAAATTAACACAACAAAAAATATTTGTTACATATATATATATATATATATATATATATATATATATATATATATATATATATATATATATATATATATATATATATATATATATATATATATATATATATATATATATATATATATATATATATATATATATATATATATATATATATATATATATATATATATATATATATATATATATATATATATATATACATATATATATATAAATATATATATATACATACGAGTATATGTACATGTACTTTATATATAAAATAATAACAAACATATTTTTTTTTTATTTTCTACCGTTTCTCATGTATATGAGTATAATCTAGGAATCGGACCTCACATACTAATGAAAGAGTTTCTGCTTAGTTCAAAGATTCTTTCATCTCACCATATATGTCTCCTGTGAAATTCTAGTGAATTCAAACATTTTGTTCCGAATTTAATTATTATATTGATTATTTAAAAGTATTTCAAGAATTTCAGTACTGCGGTTGTCAATCATGGGTAGAATTAATGAATGTTACACGCCTGTAAAGTGATCCATTAAACCAGCCTATGACGGTTGTAAGCCCCGTAAATGCCCAGACTTCAATATCCTTTTTAATTTATGCTAAGATGCCAAAAAATCATATGAAAATCTTTATAAAATTAAACAACTTTGTTTTAACCATTTTTTTATTATTAGTTTACTTTAACCTACTGGTTTCGACAAGAACTTTGTCATCATCAGGGTTTATTTAATTCTAAAACATTTATAACATTAAAATACTCATAATTAATTACATTCCCTTACAAGAAGCTTCCACACATTCCGTAAAAAATCCTAAATGTTCAAGTATCTGCAAAAAGCATTCAATAAATCATATGAAAAAGATTATAATAGACGATTCGGGTCCAATAATGAATGGCCGATTCACCGTTTGAATTCTGGCATACTTAACTGCCTTGCTGTTTGAAGCGAAACGCATCTAAATTCACATAATAGAAAATCGTGACTCTCCGTTCTCTTTCTCACGACAGAAAGTGAATCTTCTCTCTCACTTTCGCTGGAATCCCTTCCGATTTTCGCCTCATCACTTTCAGTTTCGATGAAAACGAATTTATAATGAGCCCGATTTTGTTTTTACGATTATATAAATTGTTATACAATTAAATTTGTGTTTTATGTTTTTTAAATTCATAAATCAGTATGAATTGTTTTTTTAACTATTTTTTTTTAAATTTATGGTATTATCTACATAAATGTTTACATTTATTTAAATCACAATTTTAAATATTTAAAAAAAATAATTTTGCAAAGAACCACCAATCCACCTTGTGTGTCTTGTCGGTGGAGTTGTTTTTTTAATACATTTTTTATTGTTTTTAATCATTTTAACCTAATATATACACAAAAAGAGATAAAAATTAACAATATGTACATTTTACAATTTTCATAAAATTAACTCTTGATAATTTACCCATTCCTTTATTTTGCCTTTGTTTCATATATTATTTTGACCTCTAACATCCGTCGGCAACAAATTAAAAATATTCGGAACGATACATCTCTTTACATCTCGTTACATCTCTTATATTTAAATCAATGTAACAAGACATCAATTTATGAATTTGACAACATTTTGAGTGTAAAAATACTTGTCCACAAATCTGGATTATTTCCAATTATGATCTATTTAAATAATATATTTTTTGACTTCTTAACATAGGTGAAGAAGAATATGGAAGTTTTGAAATTTACTAGGCTTACGGAATTATTTTTAAATAACTGCTAATTGGAGATAATCCAGATTTGTGAACAATTTTTGGACCCACTCTAAATGATGTGAATAAATTGACTGGTATTATAAGCGATTTTTTTTTAATTAAAAGGATGTTTTCTAGCGTTTATTGAGTATGCATGTGAATATAATCCAGGATTCGGACCTCACATACAAATAAAAGAGTTTCTGCTAAATAAAATGCTTTTTCATCTCATCATAGATGTCTCTAGTGAAGTTTTAGTTGATTCAAACAGTTTGTTTCAAAATTTATTGATATAATTAGAAGTTCCAAAATTTGAGTAGTGTGGTTGTCAATTATGGGTAGAATAAGTGAGTATTACGCGTGTGTTGAGTGATCACTAAAACCACTCTTTAAACCAGCCTATGACGGTCGTAAGCCCCGTAAATGCCCAGACTTCCATTTTCTTCTTCATCTTTGTTAAGATGTCAAAAACTAATATGAAAAATGACTCCTATAATTGGAGATAATCTAGATTTGCGAACAAAATGTTGTAAATACATATCTTTTATATATCATAAAACCTGTCTGGACATCGGACTTTTTATTTTATTATATTTTATTCCGCCGTCGTAGTGTAATGGTCAGCACACTCGGCTACCGTTCTGGAGGTCCCGGGTTCGATTCCCAGGGGGGTCAAATAAATAAAAGTGATTTTTTCACTGTAATATTTATTCAATAGTCCATGACTAGTACCTGAAGCGGAGGGCTGATCACCTTTCCTTCATGTGTAAACGATCAAGATAACACTGCGTTTATATGACACAGTGCCCTATGCACCATTGGGGTGCGAACAAGGGTTTTAAAAAAATATAAATATTTTATTAAAATTATAAGTTTACCATTTGTATAAATGTAAAGGAATTGTATCGAATTGTTTTAAAAAATATAACTTTATTAAATAAATAAAAATAAATCTTTAAAGTCATTAACATAACCTTAATGAATCGTTAGTTTCCGCGTGTAAACGATGCCCCGATAAACGTTACAGATACCTTAAATTTTAAAGGAAGGGAGCAAACGAACCATAACGGAGATTTGGAGCCAGCTCTGAACAAAGCGAGACTCTTAATAGTCTGTTTTCCATATTTTAGTATGGAGTATTTTTTAAATTAAGATTGATTCAAAACGGGGAGAAAAGCGACGTGTGAATGGAAGAAAGAAAATTAATGAAGTGTGTAGGCAAATGGTATAATATATTATACGATGGCGTACTTAGTTTTGTGGAGAATGTGCATATATAATGTACAAGTAGCGAGTGTGGACTTTTAAGATAAAAATATTTTCCCATTAAGTTTACTTTTTAAGCTGACATTTCGCCCACTCCTTTCAACAACGTCATATATCAAAAATCGTCAGTTGTGCATATTTTCGGAATGTCCAGAAAATGTTCTATATCCCAGCAAAAGCGGCATATTTTAAACTTAATATATACCCGCTACAGGGCAGAAAGTGTTGTTTTTGCATTTTGTAGAAAATGTATTGTTTAATTATTTTTAGGAATACACAAAATATTTTTCAAATGGAGAAAAAACATTCAGGTTTTACCTAAATAGATCTGCTGCAAGTTAAAAGTTCAATAAGTGGCTTGATATTTATTTTTATTACATTTCATTATATTCTTAAACATTAAAAACGATCTCCTGAAAAATCAAGTTTTTTGATATATGACGTTGTTGAAAGTAGTGAGCGATTTGTCTGAAATATTTGACTAGATATGTATTTAGATTACAATGGTACGTAGGGCACTGCATCATATATACGTGGTGTTATCTTAATCGTCAACACAAGAAGGAAGGGTGATCAGTCATCCGCTTCAGGTACTAGTCCAGGGTAATATAAAATAAATATAAGAGTGAAAAAAATTAACTCTTATTTGAACCCTTGCCCCTGGGAATCGAGCCCAGGACCTCAAAAACGGTAGCCAAGCGTGCTGACCTAAACTACGGAGGCGAAAAATATGATTCTAATCTAGACAGTAAAAATACAATACATAAATGTAAATTACAATTAACGATTTTTATGTATCATAAACTTTAAAAATGCTTATATACATATATTTTTTATAATTAAATATATTGAAAGAAAAATATTATAATATATTAATAAAAAGAAATGTTCTAAAACATGGTCCCAATAATAAAGAAAAAAAATAGGTTGCGAAAAAAATGTCAGTGACAAATTAATGTAACCGGAGATTCGTGTGAAACCTAGAATATTGTATACTACAGGATGGGTAGGAAAACTTACCGTGAAAATTAATATTAAAATCATTTTAATAATGAAATAAATATTTTAAAGGTGTGTCCTATCGTTTTTATTTATAAAGAAATATGAAAATCTGAGCATTTCAGGGCTTATGACATGGCACTTGGCTGGCTAGACTGACCACTTTATACACTTGATTCATTAATATTTAGGATATTTTATTTATTGCTTCGGCATTAACTTTGTGGTAAGACATGTTACAATGATTAAAGAAAACACTTGTTTTTTTACCACTTGAGTTTTATTATAGACTACATATTTCAGAAGTTAAACTTCCATGCGTAATCAGAGGGCATGTATGACTAGATGTATGGAT
>NW_028281676.1:0-17500 GCF_059751285.1 Brachycentrus maculatus | reverse complement strand
ATACAAAAGACACAAACACTTTAAACATATACAGACTATACAAAAGGAAACTAAACAAGAGAACTCCCTCGTACCGCATAAATATATATGTTCCCCAGTAATATAAAAAAAACGTAAAACATGATACTACAAACAATAACAAAAACAAAAGACTCTAAGCACAAGAGCTTAGTCTCTTTTTTGGAGAGGCTCAGTTCAACTAAAATTATAAGGTTGTATTAAGCAGAAATGTATAAAAGTTGTTTTGAATTGTTTAAAAATGTTACTTTATTAATTTATAAAATATATAAAATTTTTAATTTTTTATTCGGCATTAACTTTGTGGAATGAAATGTTAATTATATATTTTTTAAATTAAACTCTTGAATAAACCACTTTAATGAGTTTCATTTATATATACGGCTAGTTTCGAAAACTAACAGATGTTTTCATCTTCTGGTAAAAATTAAAACGTTTTTTAATTATTTTCAATCTAATTATTCCTTTATTTTTATATATAAGCTGTATAATTCCCAAACAAACAAAAATAAAAATAAATAAATGTTATAAATATATAGTAAATCCGGGTGTGAAGAGGTTTAGCAATCATAAAAAGTGATTAAATATACCTTGTTTACATTCATTTAAAGTAATGTATGCAAGTCATTACGGAGCATTGTTTTTTCTTAGTTAATTAATAAATTAAACATACGAAATAATGATAATACTTATGTAACGAGTCATCGTAATATGACATTCATTTTCTTTGTTCCGCTATCGTTATATGGCATCTTTCCACTTCACTATTATGTAAATCTGTTCGAGTCTTCAATTATTTCAACCACTATCATTAATATGCCGAGTGACTGCTTGTTTTCTGATTTACATGCGTTTTCACACATTTTAATTCATCTCATTTTCTCTGCTAATCATCCATTATTTACTTTGTGTAACACCACTTTTATAAGCACTTATTAGTGACTACCGGTTTCTGAAAATTATTCTATTATTAGGACATCAAAATAAAATTATTACGATTTGATATTTTGCTCACTCTTTTCAACAACGTCATATACCAAAAAACTTGATT
This sequence comes from Brachycentrus maculatus, assembly GCF_059751285.1. Classification (NCBI taxonomy): domain Eukaryota; kingdom Metazoa; phylum Arthropoda; class Insecta; order Trichoptera; family Brachycentridae; genus Brachycentrus; species Brachycentrus maculatus. Next base: position 16,431 of record NW_028281676.1, on the reverse strand, counting down.
TTTCATGAGATCGTTTTTAAAGGTTAAAGATTTTTAAAAAATGTATTAAAAAAAATATCATGCCACTTTTTACCAACAGATTTTTTAGGGTAAAACCTGAAGGTTTTTTCTCCATTTGAAAAATATTTAGTATATTTAAAAAAAATAACGTGTTAATAGTCGGGTTGTGGTCTCGAGTTTAGTGTCGCAGAGTCTAAACTCAGAGGTTCTTGGTTCGAACCCACTCGAACCACAATTTGATCCCTATTTCTAATATTGAGCCGCTTAGGCTCACAAAGTATGGAATGGGAATATTTGTGTTATAATAAAAACACAAATACATATCGCTCACTTCTTTCAAGAACGTCATGAATAAAAAAACTTGATTTTTCTCTAGAACGTTTTGAAAGTTTAAAAATATAATACATTATATTAAAAATAGATATCAAGCCACTTTTTGAACTTCTTACTGTGCAACATATCTTTTTAGGTATAAATTTTTAGGTAAAGGTTTTTTTCCATTTGAAAAATATTTAGTATAAGTATTTAAAAAAAATAATAAAACAATACATTTTGTTCAAAATGGAAAAACAACACTTTCTGCCCTGTAGCGGGTAAATATTAAGTTAAAAATATGCCACTTTTTCTGGGAATTCCGAAAACATGCACAACTTTAAATTGACGATTTTTGATATATGACGTTGTTGAAAGGAGTGAGTTTAAAATTAAAACTTTTAAATGAGAGAAATACGTCAAATGAATCACAATGGGAATATTTTCAAAAGTGGACTCGAAGTTAAATTTAGTTGGTTATTTATTATGGGTAAGTCTTTATTTATTTTTATTAAAAAAAAAAACAGAAAAAAACTGTGTTTTTTAAATTTTATTATTCAAACAAATACTTCAATTTTATACTATTTCTGTGAGTCTCATTTTTTAGAAATAGGTATGAAATTGCGGTAGAGTGGGTTCGAACCGAGAAACTCTGACTTAAGAGCCCGCGACACTAACCACGGGATCACAACCCGACAATTCTTTATAAGTAAGGAAATCAATAAAGATAAATTGGAGATAATCCAGATTTGTGAACAAGTATTTGGACACACCAAAAATATTGTCAGTGATATTTATTACATATGGTGAGTGGTATGTGCGTACATTCTATTATGGAAATGCTTTAAAAATATATCATTATGAAATGCAGTGTGAATAATTAGGAAATATTAAGTTCTCATGAAAATTGTATGTCGTCTCTCGAGTTAAAATGGTAAGGGTGCCTATCACCGCAGTATTATTTACTTATAAGTGATAAGCAATATGAATGTTTATTTTTGTTTATCACTTGTTTATTTTAAATATGCTTCTTATGCCTATTTATTATACCTGATTATTGTTTTTATTTTTTGCCATGTATAATATTTGGTTATTAAAAAAAAATCTTTTTTGTTACGTAGTTAATTATTTGTGTTCCAGTCTTATTAACCTATATCCCATGTCCCAAAATGAGAAATAGAAATTACTTATCGGGAATATTATATTTATGATCTGTGTATGTAATATGTTGAAAAAAAAATGTTGAAAAATCCAAAATCATCGTTTTTGAAAGAGATGAATCAGTCAGGCAGGAGTCGGAATAATCGAGGATATGTCGCTCACTTCTTTCAAGAACGTCATAAATCAAAAATCATCAATTTTCAGTAATGCATCTTTTAAGAATGCCCAGAAAATGTACTATATCCCAGCAAAGGCGGCATATTTTAAACTTAATATTTACCCGCTACAGGGCAGAAAGTGTTGTTTTTGCATTTTGAAGAAAAATGATTGTTTAATTATTTTTTTAAATATACTAAATACTTTTCAAATGGAGAAAAAACGTTCAGGTTTTACCTAAAAAGATCTGTTGCACAGTTAAAAGTTTGATAAGTGGCTTGATATTTATTTTTAATATATTGTATTATTTTATTTATTGTTTCGGCATTAACTTTGTGGTAAGACATGTTACAATGATTAAAGAAAACACTTCGTTTTTTACCACTTGTGTAAAAAACGAAGTGTTTTCTTTAATCATTGTACATTGTATTATATTTTTAAACTTTAAAAATGTTCTCCAGATATATCAGAGTTTTTTGATTTATGACGTTCTTGAAAGGAGTGAGCGATGTATGAAGAGAATCATGAGTGTGGAAGCATGGAAAGGTTAGATGTGTAATTTTGGCTGACGGTGCGGTATTAGGTGCCCTCACCTTAATGTTCTGTATTCCACTATCTATATATCTCCTCAGCACCTTCTCAAACGCATTTCATCTCCGATTTCAACAATGCCCAGTGATTTCGCATTGCATTTTACTCCATTAAACTTGCGGACGAAATGCTGGTTTGGAGAAAAATATACAATTGACTACGCGAATAAATAAGAATGAGAAGTAGGCTGTTCCGAATAACGAGGGATACAGAATCATGATATGATACAGTAGACACAGTAGTTTCGCGTTCTATCCTCGCAACCCACCGAGCAGCGTAATGGTTGGTTTAGTATTTTTAATTAAATTATTTTTTTTAAAATTGGATTAACAACAGCAACATATCGCTCACTCCTTTCAAGAACGTCATAAATCAAAAAACTTGATTTTTCAGGAGAATGTTTTTAAAGTTTAAAAATATTATATAATGTATTAAAAATAAATATCAAACCACTTATTGAACTTTTTACTGTGCCACAGATCTTTTAGGTAAAACCTGAAGATTTTTTCTCCATTTGAAAAATATTTAGTATATTTTAAAAAATAATTAAACGATACCTTTTCTTCAAAATGCAAAAACAACACTTTCTGCCCTGTAGCAGGTAAATATTAAGTTAAAAATATGCCACTTTTGCTGGGATATAGTACATTTTCTGCGCATTCCGAAAACATGCATAACTGAAAATTGACGATTTTTGATTTATGACGTTCCTGAAAGGAGTGAGCGATATGTGAAACAAAACAATTAAAAGATATACATTATACAAGCCAATTCAAGCCGTTCTGGAGGTCCCGGATTCGATTCCCAGGGGGGAGGGGAGTTAAATCAATGCAAGTGATTTTTTCCCTATAATATTGATTTAATACTACCCTGGACTGGTACCTGAAGCGGGGGCTGATCACATTGTCTTCATGTGTTAACGATCAAGATAACACTGGGTTGCAGTGTTCTATGCACCGATGGGGTGCAGATAAGGGTTTGAGGAATTAAACATTGAATATATTTCACATTTGTATTTGTTATAATCCTCAATATTTATTGATCGATGAGTGATCACTTAAATCAGAATAATGCCAGGTCGTAAGCCCTGGGATGCTCAAATTTGTACTACCCGTACGGTCAGAAATCTCTTGTCTATATAAATACGAGTATTTATACATATACACAAATATATATATAAATATATATATATATATATATATATATATATATATATATATATATATATATATATATATATATATATATATATATATATATATATATATATATATATATATATATATATATATATATATATATATATATATATATATATATATATATATATATATATATATATATATATATATATATATATATATATATATATATATATATATATATATATATAAATATATTATTTATTGATTCGGCATTAAGTCTGTGGAATGACATGATGTTTTAAATTAAAACAGTGAAATATACCACGTAATGAGTATTATTTTTATAAATAACTAGTTTCGAAAACTTACAGATGTTTTCATCTTCTTGTAAAAATTAAAATTATAATTTTTTCTAAAAAAAAGTGATTGATTGAGCAGTAGACGAAAAGATTTCTTTGTTAAATCTTACCCTGGAGTTCAAATTTACCCAGATTGACTGTACAAGTACCTAGATTTAAAATAAATGACCTATGCATATACCCTATAGGTCAAGTGATTCGTGATTCACACCGTTTTCAGCAATTAACAATAACAGGCATAAAACTAGGTTTTCTTCATACGTCCATATAACTTAGAAGTAGTGAAGCGATTGACAACCTTGTTTTAAGAGAGTGCGCTCTGAAACAAAAAATCGAATCTAATAATTGAAAAATCACCATATTTAATTATTTTGAAATGTATTTGTATTGATTATCACATTGCTTCTTCGTAGGGGTAACAGAGATAAAATAATACCACATACTCTGTCAATTGAACATTCTTTGCCTCTTCTACATTCGTGCATATCAACATACATACTCGCCGATTATTTCGACTCATGATCTGACCGCTTACAAGTACCTACTTGAAATATGTATTTGATGTTACATTTTGATATTGTAACATAGATGAAGAAGAATATGGAAGTCGGTGTTTTTACAAGGTTTACGGCCTGTCATAAGCTAGTTTAAGTAGTCACTTTACAAAGGCGTAAAATTCACCATTGTATTCGTGACATTCTATCATTAACAACCACACAAGTCAATTTCTTGGAACTCTATGGTATCGGGTTATGGTCCCGTGGTTAGTGTCGCGTACTCTTGATTCGATCTCGGTTCAAACCCACTCTACCACAATTTGATACCTGTTTTTAATAATGAACCGCATAGGCTCACAGAAATAGTATGAAATTGAAGTACTTTTAGAATAATCGGTGGGTATGTATGAGGAGATGCATGAACGTGGAAGGGGCGAAGATTGTTAGCAAATACATATTGGTGTAGCGTTATATTCTCTGTGCCTAAATTATTTATTGTTTTAATGTAAAAATAACTCCAAATAATTAGAAATACGCAGATTTGTTAACAAGAGTTTGGACACACCTAAAATGTTGTGAAAGCTTTTTTTTAAATTGTATTTAATAGACTTCTTTCTTGGATAATTGGTTCACTTTTTTCGTTGAATTACCTTACGTCCAAATGACTCTGAAATCTAGCTACGGCTTATGCAACACCGTTTATCATGTCCCTACTCAGGCTTCAACTTTATAAGTTTCATAGCCTATGCCTACTTGTGAGTGGATTTACTCTTTATGTTTAAAGTTACTATAATTTCATGTAATTCATGAGTGAAAATTCTAGGCAAAAACACTCGCGATAGATATCGCTAGAGGCATTTAATTGATTCTAAGTTAGCAGTAAGTTACTTAGGTGTATGATTTTAATTTTTGATTTTACTCAGGTAGTGAATTTACTTATGTGTACTTATATCTATATAACATACTTAAATTACATTACCCCTTAGGAATATTTATATTGCGCCTACATGCTTAACTTATCATTTTTACATATCATATCATTTACTAATCATACACTTTACTAACTTATGATTATGGGGCGGCAGGTCCGAGTGTGTTGTCTATGCGATAGTGTAGTGGAAGTCTGTGTTTGTACCTAAATATAATCGGTTCACGACCCCTGGTCCAGCCTTTCAGTACAATTTAAACATTTAGTTTCGGATCGAGTGTTGCCACCATACCACGGGCAGATGTTCGTGGTGTGAAAATCGGGCACAACAAAGAAACAAATATGGCGTAATTAGATCAGTGTTGCCACATCGTGGAGGGTACCATTCGAGATTGTTAATCATCTTGCAACACTGCTCTCTGGACCTTGGAGATTTTTTCTCTTTTGTCTGTGGCCAGCTTGCCTCCGTCTGTCTACGGAGGGCAGAGGTGATCACGTTTGACTATCGTGTATGGGAATCCTAGATCGATTCATTATCTTTTTATTTTATATTTTAATATTATAATAGTGCACATGTATTGTAAAATAAAAACACTTATTTTTTACAACTTGAGTTTTTTTATTATCGACTAGTTTCAGAAGCTATGCTTCCATCTTCAGGTCTAAATATAAATTTAGTTTACAGAGGCAAAAACAATTATCTTTATTTTACGTTTTGATATTGATAGAGTGTATGTATATAATGTAAGAAGAGTCGTGTTTAAAATACCAATTTATTTCTTTTGTACAAAATTTTAATAAAATCAATGTGACAACATATTGGGTGTTTCCGAATTGGGTGTTCATAATTCTGGGTTTCCCCAGTTATCTTGCATATCGTAGTCATACAGGAGAAAGTGACCAAGTGCATTTGTTTACAAAAACGTGATCATTGACTATTTAATATCTTACTAGCTTTAGCCCTGAAAAAAATCCCAAAACGATTTTAAACTCGGAAGTATAATATATTGTCTTGTTAAAAATGAAAAACTGCATTTATGTTTATTCTCTTGCCAAGCAAAAGTGACTTAAATGGCCCTCCTGAACATTTTGTTTTGTTAATTGGTCACTTTCTCCTGTACGACTAAGATATGTTAAAAAGGGTCTCTGCTAAATAAATAAGCTTACTCAAACTAACCATCGATACTGCCCGAACTCGTAGGCGAATCAAAGTATGAATTATATATATATATATATATATATATATATATATATATATATATATATATATATATATATATATATATATATATATATATATATATATATATATATACATATATATACATATATATAAATATATATATTTATATATATATATATATGTATATATATATATATATATATATATATATATATATATATATATATATATATATATATATATATATATATATATATATATATATATATATATATATATATATATACATATTCTTTTAACCTTTATCCGCACGCAATGGTGCGTACGGCACTGCATGGTATAAAAGCAGTGTTATCTTGAAACTTAAGTACACGAAGGAAATGTGATCAGCCGTCAGGTTCCAGTCCAGCGTGATATTAAATAAATATTAGAGTGAAAAAATCACAAATATTTAAATATAATATAATTACAAAAACTGATTTTTCCTCCTTCCTCTCCTCATACATACCCGGCGAATTTTCCAACTTCTGACTTGACCACTTCCAAGTATTTTAATCACTCATATAATTCACAAGTCGCTTCAAGTGCGAGTTCGCGGCAGCATAGATGGTTGATTCGAGTGAGTTTTTCGCAGAGCATTTACAAATGGCAGTATATTGATCAGGCTAGCCAGTGCCGGCGCTGATTGAGGGTTATTAATAAGAGCATCATCATTTCTCTCGCCAAAAGGGCAACTAAAGGTTAAGCCAGCTCTTCTGTGGCCTTGGATATAACTAATTTATGATCTGCAATTCACATCGTTACCGGATGTATTAGTTACGCAGGTAAGTGGAGCTATTAAGAAAAGCAAATGGATACCTATGATTTCCGTATTATTGTGGGAAGCACATATCGCTCACTCCTTTCAACGTCATATATCAAAAATCGTCAATTATCAGGTGTGCATGTTTTCTGAATGTCTAGAAAATGTACTAAATTCCAGCAAAAGCTGCATATTTTTAACTTAATATTTACTCGCTACAGGGCAGAAAGTATTGTTTTTGAATTTAAAAAATTGTTAATTATGGGTTTATTGTTATTTATTTTTTTATGAATTTCTATTGTTTTAAAATGCTGCAGTTTATGGCTTTTTGTATTGATTATTTTTAGGATTTCTACGTATTGTGGTTAAATTTGTGATGGTTATCTATTAAATGGTTAGCGAATTCAAAAAAATATTATTTCTCAAACATAATTCACGTTTATTGATTTGGCGTTTAATTTGTAGAACTCCATTTTAATTTATGTATTAATTTTAAATCAAACACAGTTTTTTTGAGTCTACTAAGTTGTATTTTATTAACAAAAACACATAAAAAAATATATTGTGACAATTGTTTCGCCTTGTTAGGGCATTATCAAACGAATGTTAACATTCGTTTGATAATGTCCTAACAAGGCGAAACAATTGTCAAATATAATTTTTTATGTGTTTTTGTTAATAAAATACAACTTAGTAGACTCAAAAAAATCTGTGTTTGATTTAAAATTAATACATAAAATAATTCATGTTCCCTGATTCTTGTTTTGAATTTTCGGGAAGTCATACCAATATACGAACTTCCACAGTCGCAGTTTAATTTTAAAAAATACTGTAAATATGGTTGTTATTTATAATAAAGTGATATCTCTATTAATTGGTGGTACTTATTTCTTATTTGGTGCATGTGAATCACGAGTCGATATTGGGAAATCAGAATCGTGAATTTTTCTACGCCATCGGACCTTAAATCTCGCAGATTACAACTTACTAGAAATTTGACGAAATGCATCGCATTATCGATGTGAAAGGAACTGTTCAAGTTGTGAAATGTAACAATGGATCCTACTGATGGTTAATTAACAAAAAAAAATTGGATTCTGCTCGTAAAATTATTACTTATTACGAAATACTTAGTCGAAAGATAGTAGTATACTCCTATATTTATTATATTAACACACACACACACATATATATATATATATATATATATATATATATATATATATATATATATATATATATATATATATATATATATATATATACATATATATATATATATATATATATATATATATATATATATATATATATATATATATATATATATATATATATATACATATATATATATATATATATATATATATATATATATATATATATATATATATATATATATATATATATATATATATATATATATATATATATACATATATATATATATATATATATATATATATATATATATATATATATATATATATATATATATATATATATATATATATATATATACATATATATATATATATGTATTTATATAAATATATATATATATATATATATATATATATATATATATATATATATATATATATATATATATATATATATATATATATATATATATATATATATATATATATATATATATATATATATATATATATATTTATATATATATATATATATATATATATATATATATATATATATATATATATATATATATATATATATATATATATATATATATATATATATATATATATATATATATATATATATATATATATATATATATATATATATATATATATATATATATATATATATATATATATATATATATATATATATATTTATATATATATATATTTATAAACGTATTTATATAAATATAATAATAAAAACCTTATCCGCACCCCAATGGTGCATAGGGCACTGCGTCATATAAACGCAGTGATATCTTGATCGTTTACACATGAAGGAAAGGTGATCAGCCCTCCGCTTCAGGTACCAGTCCAGGGTAATATTGAATAAATATTACAGTGAAAAAATCACTCATATTTATTTTACCCCCCTGGGAATCGAACCCGGGACCTCCAGAACGGCAGCCGAGCGTGCTGACCATTACACGGCGGAGGCGGCATATATGAACACATATTATTTTATTCGAACCCTTATCCGCGCCCCAATGGTGCATAGGGCACTGCATTATATAAACGCAGTATTATTTTCATCGTAAATACTACAAAATAACACTGCGTTTAAAAAATATTTATAGTGATTTTAAAACAAAGTTCGTTTTAATTATAAAATGGAAAATCACAAAGTAAGTGCTTCAAATATAAATTATGTAAGATATCTGCCATCTATGAGAATAAAATGGAACTATTTAACGTGTATTGAGAATATTCTCGAACTTACAATACACATTTTATTTCTAGTATCAGTCCACAGATGTCGTGAATTGAGTTAAATGGCGAATTGAAAAAATATACATAATTATTTTTTTAATGAATGTCAGCAATTCTTCGATGGAGTGTCCTTTATAGACAAAATAAAGCGTTCATACATTCATGGAAGCCTGGCTGAAACAGGCATCACTAGTACGGTAGAGGAAAGGCAATTGAGATGGTATGGGCACATAGGACGCAGAGAACCTGATCATATTGTGAACCAGGCAATCGCCATGGATTTTCCTCGAAAGACTTTTAGAGGAAGACCTAAGAACTCATGGATGCTGCAGAAAGATAACATGCATAATTGCATAAAGGTATGGCCTAGGTGACGTTGTCTATGCCAGAAGGACCTACAGTCAGAAGATGAATAGAGCTGAAAAATGTACAGTAAACCCGCCTTTAACGTTGAGATAGGTACCACGTTGTCGTTATTATTATAAAATAAAAAACAAAATTTAGTCAAATCAAAACCTGTTGTGAATATTGAAAGCATTTACTTTGTGGATCATACTGATATATTATTTGGAGAAATAAAAAAAATAGTCATTAATTAAACCCTGAAGAGGGCAGCAGGTTGTTGCCGAAACTTGTTAGTTAAAAAAATGTGAGTGGATCAAAAAACGTCTTTTTATTTCTCAAAAAAATTATCAAAACCTACTTTATTTGATTGTTATATAGCGAACGTTGTAATATATTTCTAACTCCTCTATGACATAATGTCGTTAATTCGTATTCCTCGCGTTCACGAACTGTTTCAGCAGGGATATTTCATATTAAATAAAGTCGTGATTAGACGTATGAAGCGTAATGCCAGCGAAGAAAGTTAGTTTAATGTAAAACTACGCCATCAAGATGAATCTCGGATATGTAGTACCGCTAATTGTGAAATTGTTTTAAATGTACTTTAGGTACGTTCTCCACAGCCTGAGATAAAGTTGTGCAAATATTGTATTATATTTGAAATATTATATTAAATAATCTGTGGTTGAACAACTACCTTATCATCACAACGCTTTTTGCAAGAGCTGGTAGAGAAAACATAACGCCACACCTCTCCGACTTTGCTCTACATAATATATTTTTGACCTCTCATCATCGATGAAGGAGAATATGGGAGTCTGGGTATTTACAGGGATTGTGACCTCATCACGATATCAGAGGCTGGTTAAGTGATCACATTACATACGTGTAACGTTCACCAATTCTACCCACGATTGAAAACCAAGTTTTCCTTGGTATTTCTCTACCAATACATTTTTAAAAGGAGAATTAAAGTACATTCGCCTACAAATTTGTTAAACATGATTTTGTCACTCGTTTGAATCACATGCCTGAATGCCTTGAAACCATCGTAAAATACGAAAATTTGAAAAATTATCCTAAATCATCCTAAAATTTGAAAAAGTAAATATATATATATATATATATATATATATATATATATATATATATATATATATATATATATATATATATATATATATATATATATATATATATATATATATATATATATATATATATATATATATATATATATATATATATATATATGTATATATATATAAATATATATTTATGATAAAACCCTTATCCGCACCCCAATGGTGCATAGGGCACTGCTTCATATAAACGCAGTGTTATCTTGATCGTTTACACATGAAGGATAGGTGATTTACATATTTATATTTATAAATGTGTGAGTATATTTATGAATATTTAGACTTCCATCTTGCTTCATATCAACAAAAAAAACGATCCACTAATCATACAATGCGAACTACAATTCTCTCAAAGAGTTATGATTAAGAAGAGTCTGGAGGAACAAAAGGAGACGATATTTCTAAATGACGGTGCATGCAAATTAATTTCCAGTTTCATGGACAGTTTGGGATTAAGCCTGAATGAGCATCTGACGAAATGGCAGTTCGTTTTAATTACTTTTTATCTCTCTCATGACCTTGCACCAAATTCCATTCATTTCATACTTCTTCAATAACATAACTCCCATAGATCACATGTTGATCGCGTGTATTATGTCGACGGCCCCTGTGTAAAGTACTCTATCTTCAAATCTGTTACTTTACAGGAGAGAGCGTAGAAGATTTGTTCAGCGTTTTTTTAAATTTATTAATTAACGTTTTTATCTGAAATTCTAAACAAGTGTTATACATTCAAAAACACGATAAAATAATGTATTAAATAATTTTAAAGCTTTATGCTTTTTCAAAATTAAATAGTTAGCATTTTAGGAGTTCAGTCCATTTCGAAAATTCGATATAGATAGCGTCTTATACGCCTGAAAACTAGGCGTAATTTATTTGTTATATATTTTTTGTTTATTTATATTTGTAGATAACGGTCAGTTGATAACATTTACCAAATATCTCAAAATTGACAAAAATGTAGTTAGAGCACTTTACGTAGGGCACGTCGATGTGATCCCTCCATTGATTCCATTTTTTCTCTGTGAAACTGAATAGTTTTTTTATTATTTTATTTCTTTATTTATTTTAAATGTTAAAATATTTTTTCTTCATATTTTTAATTAATTTTATGGACATTTCTACTTTTATTTATTTATTTTTCAAAACATAATACATACATAAGTCATACATATAATATTTCAGATGAGTAATTTTTTTCTCATTTGGGACATGGGATTGAGGAGTCAACACGACTGGAACACAAATTTACAAAAAAGTTAGATTTTTTTTTTTTAAAAACCAAAACTCATATACAAAATATCATAGGCAAAATATGAAACAATAAATAGGGATAAGAAGCATATTTTATAGAAATAAATGAGAAAAACATAAGGTACGAAGCATATTTAAAAAAAAAAAACAAAATGAGAAAATATAACAAATAAATTTTACAATCTCAAAATTAATAACGCAGTTCTCTCCAATAAAAAGACTAAGCTCTTGTGCTTGAAGAGGGACTTACGCTTATTATTTATTGTTCATTTTGGTTTTATAATTTACATTAACTATAATTTTTTTTATAAAATTTTTACTTTCTTAGATTAACATGTATGTAATTCATTTTTTACCATTTTAATGTCTTAATTTTTTTTTCTGTTGGAAGATTACTGAAGTACTTGGTTCCCAAATTCGTAAAGATATATGTTCTGTTGATAAGAAAACGATTTTTTTCTGTGTGTTTATTATTTTGAGATTTTTCAAAACGTGTTATTTACAGATATATTGATATATTGTTACACAGTACACCTGAGTTCACAACAACCGTACAAGTTGAATTTGGACGAAAGTTTATATATATATATATATATATATATATATATATATATATATATATATATATATATATATATATATATATATATATATATATATATATATATATATATATATATATATATATATATATATATATATATATATATATATATACATATAAATATATACATATAAATATATATATATATATATATATATATATATATATATATATATATATATATATATATATATATATATACATGCATAATTTTATGTGTAATTATTTTTATTCATTATCTGAAATGTTATGCCATTATGTTTCACGATCACGTATTGTACGCTAATGTACACAGATGTGGATTAAGGGAATTAAAAATATTTATTCAAAGTATGCGACAGTCATTGAGATTGACTTTATAGCCAAATAAACCAAAGCTTTATGAAAAATCAAACGTTAAGATGCACTACCTTGTCTGTGATTCTTCTCTCAGTGGTCCAGAGACTGGTTATGTGTCAGGGACAGCTTATGAGAATCCAGAGGCAAGCATAGTGAAGCAGAGGAAACATCCAAGGAAATTGATATCACCAGGCAATAGCTATGGATCTTCCTCGAAAGACATCTAGAGTAAATCCAAAGAATTCATGGATGCTACTGAAAGATAACATGATTTGAAGGCATGGCCTAGGTGACGTTTTCTATGACAGAAGGGCCTACAACCTGAGGACGAGGAGAGATGACCCCAACAGTGTACTAAGATGACAAGCTGGGATGGATCCAGGAAGAAGAAGGTTGAATTATATCATATTTCCTTTGTTTTCGCTGCTTAATTTCTTCAACTGCTTACCTTATTTGTTTGCCTTACTTTATTTCATGAATTCACTGTTTCATTTATGATAAATATTTTTATTCATACTGTGATATCATTCATATCGACGCGACGTGCCCTACGTAAAGTGCTCTAATTACATTTTGAGATATTTGGTGTATGTTATCAACAGACTGTTATCTACAAATATATGTAAATAAACAAAAAATAAATAAAATAAATTACGCCTAGATTTCAGGCGTATAAGACGCTATCTACATCGATTTTTTTAAATGAACTGAACTCCTAAAACGCTAGCTACTTAATTTTGACTAAGCATAAAGTTTTAAAACGATTTGATACATTATTGTATCGTGTTTTTTAATGTATAATACTAGTTTAAAATTTCAGATAAAACCGTTAATTATATAAAAAGAATACGTTGAAAAATCTTCTAAGCTCTCTCCTGTAAAGTAACAGATTTGCAGATAGAGTACTTTGCGTAGGGGCCGTCGATATAATATATTTATTAATGCATTTTTAATATTCTTGAGAGTCCGGTACTGGTTTTAGTAACCGTATGGGACTAATTAAAAGTTGCTAGTTGAACCAAATAGTAATTAATGATCAGATCTAACGTCTATTGTTATTAGTCATTTCAGATGTTTCACCTTCTTGCTTCTATTGAAGTGAAAAAAGCAGGTACATTAGATTAATTGAAATTCTTAATGATATCTCAAAATAGATAGAGAATATTATGCAGTGTTTACGTATAAGTGATCACTCATACCAGTGAATGACAGGTCATACATAAACTCTGATCATACTCAGACGTGCATAATCTTATTTATACATAGCGTGTGTTCTAGTCCCATTAGATTCGATTCCTTAGAAGGTGGAAATAATTTTTACAGATTTTTCAATCAAATATATTTTTAATATCAAACCTTTAAAAATAAATAAAAAAACACATAAGACTCACCCCTACCTAGACTTCGTACCAAGGAAAATTTTTATTTTATTTTAAATTTACTTTCTTTATTATTAATTTTAATTTACTTTGTTTTAATTTAATTTGTTTTTAAAAAAAATGTATAACGAACTCCCTCTCTAAACACAAGTATCTTTTTTATTAGACAGGTAGAAACGTTATATTTGAAATGTTTTGTATATTTATCAACTATTTCGTATTATTTTAATACTTGTGTATTTTGTAAAACAAAAAAATTCAATAAAAAATAATAAATATCTGTATGGGTACCTGGAGCGGAGGATTGATGAGCTTTGAGACAATTTTTTGAGTTGTGCAAATCATGGTTCACAAATCTGGGTTTTGCCCAATATAATTTATTTATTTATATCTTAATAAAGTTCAATGAGTACATATATGCAAGTCTTGGCATTAAGAAAATATTTTTACTGAGAGATCGCATTTCGACTGCAAACAGTGTACTTTATATCATATTATTTTTTGACATCTCATCAAAGATGAAGAAGAATATGGATGTCTGGGCATTGACGGGGCTGACGACCGCCATAGGCTGGTTTAAGTGATTACTTTACACACTGTAACATTCACCAATTCTACCCATTATTGACAACCACAATACTCAAACTCTTGGAAATTCTATATATATGAACCAATGTAGAATCATTGTACTTGAATCACTAGAACTTCACTAGAGAGATCTATTGGTGAGATGAAAAGAAGCTTGACGTCGCCCACCTTATCAAGCTGATATACCTTGGGAATATTAGAAGGAGGGGTAGGGAGATGAAAGAAAATTCTGCACAAAAAATATACTTAAATTAATTTAATTAAAAATATAATAATTATACGAAAGCGACTTTAACTTAAACTAATCTTATCTGCTATCTTAAATTAGCTTAAAATTAATTAATCCTATCTTAAATTAAACTTATTCTAACCTTTGGTGGAAAAGATGCGCCATGATGCTGGGGTGGTCGTGATCCTTTGTGAAAAAGCTGCGCCGTTGGATGCTGGGATGAGGTTCTTCTTATGACGGGCCGCCGTGCGATGATTCTTGCTTCTTATCTTCTTCTTCTCCTAGTAGAGCTTCAGCTCTTAATTTGAGGCTTATGACCCGGCGTGGGTTTGCTTTTGATACTCCGGATGAGTAACTCCCTTTTTTCTATCTTCTCTCTCCCTGCGTAGAGCTCCCGCTCTTCTCCTCACTTAAGTCTTAAAACCTGGTGTAGGTATGCTCCTTCTAACTGATTTCTCCCGACTGCTCGATCCCCCTGATCTCTCCCGACTGCTGCTTACAACTCCTCGATCCCACTGATTTCCCGAATGCTCCTTCCAACTCTTCTTCTTCTCTGTGTCTTCTGACTGACCAGCCGTCCGACTGGTCGATCTCCTCTTACGACTTACTCCCTCCAACTGATCCTTCCAATTGTTGGCTTCCAAGTCTGACTTCCAAGTCCTGGCTTCTAAGTCCCCGACTTCCAAGTGATTATTCCGACCAGTCCGACTGGTCGGTCTTTCCTTTTACGACTGATTCCTCCCAACTGATCCTTCCAACTGTTGGCTTCCAAGAGAGCGATCCCACTGATTTCTTCCCGTTATATTCGGTTTCTCTCCTTGAAGATCACGCCCTCGAAACCATTTTTCATTGGCTGACGGTGCGCTTGTATCCACCCCCAAAATTTTCAACGTCTAGACATTTCAATTAGCAATAATTTTATTTGCGCTATATAATAATAAAGAACCATCGGCAAATATCTTTAATCCCTTTTTTACAAAGGCCAGCG
>NW_028281675.1:0-50217 GCF_059751285.1 Brachycentrus maculatus | reverse complement strand
TCCCAACCCCAACCCCAACCCCAACCCCAACCCCAACCCCAACCCCAACCCCAACCCCAACCCCAACCCCCAACCCCAACCCCGAGAGTATTGAGAAGAAATGTAATCAGATGTAATTAGAGCTCATTAAATAAATATAAAACATATATGCGTAATGCAAGCGAATTGACAATGAGCAAGCTAGCATGGCATTAGACTCAAGCAGAGATTAGCACACTTTCTACAGTATTATGAATCAGTAAATGGTCAAGCCTAAAAGTGTGAGTATCCCCTCTAGCACAATTAACACTAACACAACTAACACTAATTTCAAGAATGGGAAAGATTGTGATAGTTCTAAATATTATCAGAAAAAGATCAAGCCTCCTTTATGGAGCCGCACGATGGTCGACTCCTCTTCGGATTTCATCAGCAAATTCAGGCTGAATAATGACGAATCCATTGAATACATGAGTTAATAATTTAAGGACACAATGCTGCTGGGCAAACATTCAATATACTAAAAGAACAAAATAACAATAAAAATTATAAAAATGAATAACTCCTCAATCGCCCTCGGACTCATCGACAATTCCAATAAGCATGTTAGATATCCAGTCAATAGACGAGTCGAACTCTAAAGCCACAACAGCAATCTCTGGCTTAACAAAGAAATTGTGAGGAAAAGGTAAGGGTACACCGCATTCAAATCAGGAGACATACTTACTATGACCCTAAATGGAACAGAAGTGGTCTGGGCTGTCAATGGCAAAAATATATAAAAGATTGACTATGATGGCTTGAACCGTCGGAAGAATGTCCTATGGATGCCATATGTGTTGATGCATCTGAAAGGAGATCGGATCCAGTGGGTTGAAAAGTGATAGGAGTGTTTTAACGGGATTATGATGCAATGGCATTTATTTGTTTAAGAATGTAGGTATTTATATCATATCAATCAGAAGACGGGCTCGGGGGCTATTTCTTCGATGATTGGCTCGACTGGTTGTTCGATTATGGGTTCGAAGACTTATTCGACAATTGGCTCGAAGACTTAGTCGACTATTGGCTCAGCGACTTGCTCGATTATTGGTTCTAAGACTTGTTCGTAGGCTGGGTTTATCGCTGGCTTAATAACGGGGTGGATGACTGTTCTGCTAGGTGAGAGCGATCTATGGGTTCTGTCTTGAGATCTCGATCTTGATCCTGATGTTCCTCTTGTTCTTGTTCTGGTTGGCGTTCCGTGTCTGGCTTCTGTCCCGTGCTTGAGCCCTGACAATGTTCCTGGTGCTAATCTCAATGATCTCAATGCAGTTAGTGATCCTGAAATCCCTGAAATCGACCTACCATTATGTCGTTTACTATCGACATCTTCACTAGGATGATCTTTCTTGGCACCTCGAGTGATATGGCTCTGAAGTGCTTTGAGATGCTCTTTGGCTTCCTCGTATTTCAATCTGGCTTGCTCGTAGTTTTCCTCTCTCTTAAGATTCTATCTCTAATGTTGATGTGTTTCATCTCTCCAGACAGCATTTGATTCAGGTTTGTTAGTTTCATCAAGCCCAATAATGTGTGCCTCAGCAACGCTGTCCATCGAAGCAAGCAAGCCTGCACAAACTCCTGCCAATACGAAAAACTTCATTGTTCTTTCGAAAGCTGTTTAAATTATAAATACTTGTTTCCATTTCGATTTAACTCTCAAAAAGTTCGCTAATTCCAAAAAATGCAATAATCCATTATCATGCTCCCAATTTCTCACAAATGGACTTTCGCATTGGATGAGGCTATCCCCATCAAATTTTATCGACATTTAATCAACCAAATTAGATACATATATTCTTTCGAAAACTAGGGCCCCATATGCATTTTTGCCAGGACAAAAGGAGAGCACTTACTCAGCTAATACACAAAAACGAGCAAATATACTAAAATATGAGCTAAATATAGATTTGGCCATCGAAATCTTTGAATGTTTTTTAAATATAATCCGTAATTTCAGATATTAATTAAAATGGTTTAATTCAGGTTTATCAATGTGTTATTATTAACATGAATATACGGGTATTGCATAGCAAATTATAATTACTATAAGTGTTTTATACTTACTTATGTTTTATTTAGACTTTATTATTATCTGTTGATTTGTTTATGATAGTGAGAGTATGTCGATATTGATGATAGGCTATAATGTAACAGATTTAATTAGCCACAGTTCATAAATAGCAGATTAGTATAGGTTAATTTCAATAACAGCAAGTTTCAATTGTTATTGTACTATATTCCCGTGCTCTCATTCTCATTCTGATTCTCACTTATCATCAATTTTCATTCTCAATATTTTCTCAGATAATAGAAGCCAACAATATGCATAATCGATCATACTTTCCATCCTATTTTAGTTTCGCAATGAACAAAACTTTCGTTGCCCATAATCTGTTCTTTCTACATAATACTATTGAATAATTTACAGAATCATAAATGAGTTTCTCCCAGTTACTTATGATTTGGTCCAAATTCTGTTCTTTGCCTTTTCCCTCGCTTTCCTCGTTATTCTCAATTTCCTCAACCTTGGGCTTATTTTTATTGAGCAGCCCAGTTGCCAAAAGCCCGAAATCCTCACACAAAATCTGTTTCAAGCATTTAATCTCTAAATTGTACTTAAACAGATCGTCCAAACTCCAGAATAGAACAAACTGCCTTCTTTTCAATTCCTCGTAGACCTGCATATCGAAATGATCATTAAAAGAGTAGGTAAACTATCTCGTATACTATTATAGACATAGCCGCATGTTTCGATGTAACAGCCATGAGCTAGGCTGTTGAATGAGTCTACTAAATGAGTCCATGTGTATCTTATGTATTAGAAGCCAGTTATAGTAGCATATCCATGAATATTGATGAAGCAGCTTATTGCAATGATACTCTGATTAAGCCAATGGATACTTTTAATGAAGTGTAAGGAATGCACAGTTTATTCGATTTCGGTGAAGAGCTTGATAGCCTTGTCTCGAGAAGGCAAAGTCCTCAAAATTGAAGCCATCATTATTAATAATATCAAATCCTTATTAATATCTGGATTATATATAGTGAACCATCCCAAGTCATACAATTTTATAATCTCTTTATATAGTAATCAATATACAACATCGATTGAATGAATTGGCGGAAACAAATGCAAGACTAGCACAGCAATAACAAACAGAAGCAAGCTGAATAGGACGAGCACTATTTTAACCATGAATCAGAATAGTCACAAATCAGATAAAGTTCATTAAATGATAACGAGGAGGTATAAGATCCATTGGATGCTTTTATGAATGCTATTTAGGCATAGGATTAGGAGCCTAGTTGTGTGAAACTGCGGTCACAGCAAATTGGTGGTCGTTCGAAAAAAAATACGATCAAATAGAAAGAGAAATAAATGGTTTATGGGAAATCGGATGAAAGCAATGGGGATTACAATGATTGTAGCAATGAGGTTGGTATTGATAAAATCGAGGGACATGCAGTTCAGTAGCAATTCATCTCAGACAATGGCGATTACGGCGATAACGATTAAGAAAACCCCTCAAATCCAACATCCAAAAACAGTAAAATAATCGAACCCCTAAAACCTGTCGATTTCACTAACCTCATCCTTTAAGATTTCGACAAGAATTTTTATGTTGAACATGAGTAGATTGTCAATATGTCTACAGAGTTGCATAAAAAAATACTGTAAATTCATTTGTCATGCATAGGAAATAATATGAAATCAAAGTGTCCGGGGCGGAGCCATTCTTGAAGCCTGTTGTGAGTTTTGGTTATTTACCCTTAACTGAAAGAATGATTAAAGTGGCTAGAGATCTGCAGTTCGAGAAACCCACTCCAATACAAGCACAAGCCTTACCATGTGCATTATCGGGTAGGGATATCGTCGGAATCGCCAAAACTGGGAGTGGAAAGACTTTGGCTTTTATACTGCCCATGATTGTTCATGTTTTGCATCAAAGAAGATCGCAAAAAGGAGATGGGCCAATTGGGCTGATTTTAGCCCCCACTCGGTAGCTCTGCCAACAGATATATGTGGAGACCAAAAGATATGGGAAAAGGTAAGGGATTAAGATAGACTGTTTGCTGGGAGGATAAAACAAGCATGAACAGTGGAAGTCTCTAAAAGCAGGAACTGACATACTGATTGCATCCCCAGGCCGTCTCATTTAATTTATTAGAAAGAAAGCAACAAATTTACTCAGAACCACATTCTTAGTCCTCGACTAGGCAGACCGGATGCTATCAATGGGGTTCGAGCAACAAATTCGTTCGTTAGTCTCCCAAACGAGGGAGGACCGCCAAACTCTGCTCTTCACTGCGACAATGAAAAAATCAATGCAACTCTTAGTTGGCGACATCGTGACTTCTCCCATCCGAATCACAGTGGGCGACCAATCCTCAGCCAACGAGGACGTGAGGCAAGAAATTCTCATCATAAACGAAATCGATGAGAAATTCGAATGGCTGCGACATAACATTATGCGCTTAATTGTCGAAGGAAAAATCCTGATTTTTGTCAACCAGAGAACTCAATGCGAAGAACTGGGAATTATCTTAGAATCCATCATTAAGGTGCCAGTACTAGTGCTCTACGGTGATAAAACTCAATATGAAAGAACAAAGACCATGAACTAATTTAAGGCAGCAGGCTCCATACTGATTGCCACGGATATCGCCTCCAGAGGAATTGACGTGAAAGGCATTAAAACTATCATCAATTTCGAATGCCCCAAAAACACTGAGGTATACATCCACAGAATCGGCCGCGCCGGCAGAGCGGGGGAAACAGGAACATCATATACATTTTTATTGAGATCTGACATTAGGTTTGCAATCGAGCTGGTGAAAGTGTTCTAAAATTCCGGATACCCAGTCTCAGAAGAGTTATAAGATTTAGCAATGTTGGATGATTCCTACAAGAGAAAAAGAATGTCATCAAAGATGGGGGTGTCATTTGCAAAAGGGTACTGATTCAATTACTTTTAGGAAAGACGCATCGAAGTATCTGAATTTCGCATTAAAGAGACACCAAAATGGAAACAATCGAGCAGGTTTAGGCATGGAACAATACCAAAAGAGCAATCAGACGAGCAATTCCCAGCTCAACTTGTTAGAGTAAAGTACGAAGTTTGGATCGATAGCGGGCTTATCAGCGATGATCAAATAGAAGATTAGGAATAAATAGACCACTTAGAAGTTTGATGGCCATTTTGTTTTACAATCCAACAAACCGGCGGATAAAGTGCTCTCTGAGTCCACTGTCACCTATTATGCGAAGAAGAATAATAAAAGGCTGAGGGAAGAGAATGAGCAACGGGAAACTTGAACAACGATTGTGGCTGATAATTATGGGTGAAGATTATTGTTTGCATTCTCTTTTATAAAGTTTACTCAAATCTCATTGCATTGTATATGAATATGCGAGTATGTGAATATCACAAATTAACAATCCCATCCCATCAAAACCGATCACGTGCAGGATTTTGGGAGTCAGACTGCGATAAACGCTACGATTTGAACTTTCGTCCATTATTACTGTTAAATGCCAATAATGATTAATTAGTGGCGCTATAGTTAAGGAAGCTGTGTTAATTAGTAGGTGTGTGCTAATTTATGAAATAAGGCTTTCTTCGCATATTAAAACTTTCTCTCATATAAAAAATGCATCGTAATTAATAAAATCAAAACATAGGCTATGCGATATTCGTAGTATTTGTTTTCATATAAGTCTGCCTATATTTGGATTTCCTATTCTTCACACTGCTCAAATTTGAGGGATTACTGCTTTCAAAGTAATATCGAAAATTCGCGGCTTCATCGCATTATATATCCCAAAATTATTCATCGATAGGATTTCGCATAAAGGATTTGAACATAGCAAATGCCATATCCTATTTAATGGGATCAATTGCTGGCTTAACAGTTAACTTTCTTTTTGAATTATTTGAAATTTTCAGTTATGAAAAATCGAATTTCTGAGTCAGTGTAGTTCCCAGCTACTGCTATTTTTCTGCGTTGAGACTTTAATAGAAGGTCATGAGGTTCTGTATTTTTTCGTATTGTTCTTCATCGTAGTTGTTTGTAATGTATCTTTTCTGCGCCTACTTTATTTATTCGAGGCCAGCGAACGAATTCATTCTCGAGTAACGGTCTGATCTGAAAAAAGGTGCGCGTGGTTGTTGTCTTTTCTTTATGTTTGCGATATGTTTATACACCAATTGGGTCTTCAAAGGAAAATAGTGAAGTTTGGGGCATTAAAACTTATTGTGACATTGCTTTGGGCAGTGGGGGCATTCGTATAGGTTATTTTAATCGATGAGATACTCGCTGCGATCTCTCATCATGCAGAACATTTGATAATCCATTTCAGAGCCCTTCATCGAATCCATGAATTCTTCTCGGTTTAGGTAGTAAAGGACACTGCATTTGATGGACTTTAAATTGAAGTTGCAAATCTTGTTTTTCACAAAATCCAACGAGAATATTTTGGGGGAATTTTCCTATGCTAAGAGTGTGTCCATTATTTTCCCGTTTATGTTGGAATTGCACTTGCACACCATTGCGAGCTCTCCCTTTTGCAATATTATAAAATCGGAAATCGAACCCTTCTGCACGATAAGTTCTTCGGGGTGGCAAATACGTCGAGTGACTGAAGATGCGAGCTTAAGCAAACTCTTCAAAGACAGACTTTTGAAAAGATCTAAGTTTTTAAAGATTGCTTGGTTGGTTTATTCGCGGTATTCGAGCTGCATAGATTTGGGGAGATACTCCAGAACTTCGTCTTCGTCATCGTAGGAAAAGGTCCCTTTAATTCTATGCTATTATTCAATGAAGTTCAAGAGTTTGGTTTCTGTTTCGTTGGAGATTGTATTTTACTTGCACATAATGTGCAATGTCTTTAATTTCTTCTCTTTCTCTTCGTCTCGTTTTCGGATGGAGCCGATAAGTGCACCTACTGAGCCTATGTTGTAGGCCAGAGTGATACAGCTGAAAGTCTCAATAAAAATGAGAATTATTGCTTCGATTTAGTTTGTAGCATAGATGTCTCCGAATCCTACAGCTAACATGATATTTGTGCCCCAATAGTATCCCCATATGTATTTGATGAACCAGGGCTCGTTCATCAAACCGAGCCTCGTTGTCCAGTTTGTCTATCTATTTGCTAATGCCATAAGGTTCAGTAAGATCGACAGGAAATGGCCGATGACAAAATTAGTCAGTATGACTTTGACCAACCCAAAGTATTGCTTTTTCTAAGGAGTGCCAATGTACAGATATTCTAATTTTTCTATTTTTTTGAAATTATAGGCGAGTTTGAGCAGAGTGACAAAAGCAGTGACCGCGTTGAAATTATGTTCGACGAACATATCGATTGCGAGTGAGATAATATGCAGCGAATCGATTGCGAACCCATTCCTCAAATAAAAGTAACTAATTTCCTTTAAGTTTTGTAGTCTTTTGCCTGCTTCGTATCTTTGCATTGAGAAGTTTAGCATCACATCTAAGATGAATATCGCCAAGCCGAGCATCTTTAAACCGAAAAATATCTCAATCGAAATAGTCTCGTCGAATGCTGTCATAACCGAGCTGACGAACATCATGATGACGGCCTGCATGATGTATATAAAGTTCCAGAGAACCACGAGAAAGTTATTCAAAACGAACCCTTGCTTCTTTCCGATTTTCTTTATAATTTTTTTCCAATCGCTAAAAGTGTTATCTTCTTGCTCGCCAGCATAGTTGAATTCTTAAACGGGTGTTCGGTAGACAGAATTTCTCTTGAGCTTGTTCACGAAATTCTTAACCAGCAGAGACGACTTATGCTTGGAAACTGTCTCCTTTAGATTGGCTTCCTATTATTTTTATTTCCTCTTTCGATTATTCTCTCGCCCGTGAGCGGTGAACATGACATTATTGCTTTTCAGAACCTGCCGAGATGTGTTTTCTGTATGCACAGTCTTCAATAACTCCGGGAAAGTTTAATCTTGATGAACTTCAAGCTTAATTCGCTACATCTTTTTTTTGGTTTCTGCTTATTTCATATTTCTCAGCATGGAATTTGATTATGGAAATTAAATACACATACTTAACTTTAGAATTCTCTCAAATATGTTCGACGCCAGGAGGCATTGCTGTAAGAAATAATAAGGAAGTAATTTTAGGAGTTGATTATTGTAGAAATCTATTGATAATTCATTTAAATAAAGGAAAGGTAGTGCTTTTCGAAGTTTATTGTTGTTGAGGGTGATTTATTTTAAAAAGTAACTGAAAATACTTTTCAATAAATATTCAGTTTTCAGTTATTTTAGAGGAGCTTAAAATAACCAAATACTCTTATAAATAACATTAAATATTAAATATTAATGACATTATATTGACATTATATTGAAATTATATTGACATTATATTGAAATTATATTGACATTATTTTATTTAAGTGAAGAGATGATCTTTGGATAATTAAGAATATTAAGAATTCTCTTTAAATTTATATTTTTCTATGAATCATAGATTTTTGGTTGTGGTGTGATAAAAATAGTTAGATTAATGATATTTATCCATTCAGTATCGAAATAGAGGTGAATAGCTTACTTTATGCCTGTTCTTTTTCTTATACTTATATACATTGCACTCAATATATAGATAATATGCTGCATCACAGATAAATTTAAAGCTTATACATATAGATATCAATATATGCTTTTTGTTTCGAGCTTCATTTATAAGATCAAACAATCTGATCCTTAGTTTGTCTTTCATCTTTTTTCTCATTCTCATTCGAATAATACCCCTCCTGCTTAGATAGAACGTGAAAGGCATGAAAACTATCATCAATTTCGAATGCCCCAAAAACTGAGGTATATATTCAGAATCGGCTGAGCATGCAGAGCAGGCGAAATAGGAACATCATATATGTTCTTATTGAGATCTGTTATGAGGTTTGGATCGAGAGCGGGCTTATCAGCGATGATCAAATAGAAGATTAGGAATAAATAGACCACTTAGAAGTTTGATGGCCATTTTGTTTTACAATCCAACAAACCGGCGGATAAAGTGCTCTCTGAGTCCACTGTCACCTATTATGCGAAGAAGAATAATAAAAGGCTGAGGGAAGAGAATGAGCAACGGGAAACTTGAACAACGATTGTGGCTGATAATTATGGGTGAAGATTATTGTTTGCATTCTCTTTTATAAAGTTTACTCAAATCTCATTGCATTGTATATGAATATGCGAGTATGTGAATATGCGAGTATGCGAATATAAGAGTATGCGAATATAAGAGTATGTGAATATGCAACTATTTGAATATCTTTAACACAAATTAACAATCCCCTCAGAATCAAATACGCACAGCAGAAACATTCACATCAATTTTTGCAGGCTTATCTAACTTCGAGGCGATAAAACCATCCTAAACTGATTGCTATATTCCTCCTGACCCTGATTGCTACTCACATTAACTTTATTCTAGTTAACACTATTCACTAAACTAGTAATCCTCAGACAGATATCTTTGGCGACGATCTAACTCTTCTGGCTTTCCTATATAAACTGCATAATCTAAGCATTCCAATTGAAACTTCTATTGCCAGCATTCAACGTTTTCGACTTCACAGCAGCCGATGATTTGCAATTTGTTTTGATTTTTCTGATAAGATATAAGATATAAGTACATAAATGATTCGATTAATCGTATTTGCAATATTTTATGAAGCATTTTGAACAGTTTCGATGATTAGTGATGTTTCAGTTGGAGCATTTTCAGAGATTTGAGGGAAGTGAAGGATCGTTTCAATTGGATCAGATTTATTCTAGTTTAGAATTGAGATATTCTATCAGAGATCATATCTATTTATGAGGCGTAGTTTTGTATTATCTGGAAGGATTATTTAATGAGGTGTTGGTTGATTAGCTGAGGACTTAGGAGGGAGAGGCAGTTAATTATTTTGCAGGTTTTGTTGAAATTGTGGATATCGAATGATTGGTTTAGATTTTCATGGTTGCATGATTGGGAATGGGAAGCTATTTGACTTTGATTCCTTGCATAATTCTGTATTTTATGAAATGTAGAAGAAATGTTTTGAAAAACTAATTTATCTGCAATCCTCGAACTATGAGCCATTCGTTGAGCCACTAATAAAGCTCGCATCTTTATTCCATTAAAAGCCTGAAACAATACCATATTGTCAATTTTATGAATAAGCACCTTCGAAACATTGATCAACCGATCCACTCTGCTGATCTGTAAGCTGCTATTTCTGTCAGCCATTTGCGCCATTAAGCGTATCTCCACAATAATGTTTGTTTTGTGAATGCGATGATAATTGCTGAATATTATTTAGATGAGTTTGGTGTTAAAATTGCTAACAGATTTCTAATTGGATGCGAAAAGAGTAACTTTGTTGAATGCAATTCCTATGCTCTTTACGGTTAGGATTTTTATGAGAGTTATCAATAGTTTGCTACTTGTTTCATTGTTATTAGTGATGCTAGGGAAGTTTTTGTTGGATTGGCTATTTGTATTGCTAAGTCGTCGATTGGTTCTTTTCGTTTATTTCATGTCATTAATCTCATTTATTTCGTTCGTGTCATTCATGTCCTTCATATTGTGTTGTTTCGATTGACCGGCATTGGAAATCCTCCTTAAAGCCACAGACTCATGATTAATAACTTTCCTCTCAAGGAAAATAATCAGCATCCATATCTTTCTATATTGGCTGACATTATCAACTTTGGAGCAAATCAGCTGACTCTCAATGATTGGATTCTCACAGATTTAATTCGATTAATTTTTGCTTAGATTTTTGATATGCTCGAAGTGATCTTTTATCTTGGCCTTCAGTAAGCTCTTCAGGTAATTCGATAGTATCTTTATGCTGACAGTGAACTCTTATTCTGTGATTTTGATGTATTTTGAGGGACTCGCTTATAATTTTTATATTGAGACATAACGATACACTTTTTGAACTCTGTTCTGTTGATAGATGCGGAGGGCATTAAAAAAATGCTGCATTAGCTATTTTAAATTTCGGTTCATGAACTTGGACAGTATTTTAAGGGTTAATTCGTATTTCAGGTAATGGTCGAGTTCGCTTGCTTTTATTACATGTTGAGATTTTCTGGAGATTCGGCTGCTTATCGGGCTTGGAGTGCGATTGCGGGTGCCCATTATTTGTTCAATTCTTTGGAGGTATCGAGTGATTTTGGGGGTCGGACTGCGATAAACGCTACGATTTGAACTTTCGTCCATTATTACTGTTAAATACCAATAATGATTAATTAGTGACGCTATAGTGTCGGAGGCTGTGTTAATTTATGAAATAAGGCTTCCTTCGCATATTAAAAATTTCTCTCATATAAAAAATGCATCGTAATTAATAAAATCAAAACATAGGCTATGCGATATTCGTAGTATTTGTTTTCATATAAGTCTGCCTATATTTTGATTTCCTATTCTTCACACTGCTCAAATTTGAGGGATTACTGCTTTCAAAGTAATATCGAAAATTCGCGGCTTCATCGCATTATATATCCCAAAATTATTCATCGATAGGATTTCGCAGAAAGGATTTGAACATAGCAAATGCCATATCTTATTTAATGGGATCAATTGCCGGCTTAACAATCGACTTCCTTCTGATATTATTTGAAATTTTCAGTTATGAAAAATTGAAGTTCTGGAAGTTCTGAGTCAGTGTAGTTCCCAGCTACTGCTATTTTTATGCTTTGAGAGTTTCGTAGAAAGTAATTAGGTTCTGAATTTTTTCGTATTGTTCTTCATCGTAGTTGTTTGTAATGTATCTTTTCTGCGCCTCCTTTATTTATTCGAGGCCAACGAACGAATTCATTCTCGAGTAACGGTCTGATCTGAAAAAAGGTGCGCGTGGTTGTTGTCTTTTCTTTATGTTTGCGATATGTTTATACACCAAGTGTTACTTTAAGGGAAAATAGTGAAGTTTGGGGCATTAAAACTTATTGTGGCATTGCTTTGGGCAGTGGGGGCATTCGTATAGGTTATTTTAATCGATGAGATACTCGCTGCGATCTCTCATCATGCAGAACATTTGATAATCCATTTCAGAGCCCTTCATCGAATCCATGAATTCTTCTCGGTTTAGGTAGTAAAGGACACTGCATTTGATGGACTTTAAATTGAAGTTGCAAATCTTGTTTTTCACAAAATCCAACGAGAATATTTTGGGGGAATTTTCCTATGCTAAGAGTGTGTCCATTATTTTCCCGTTTATGTTGAAATTGCACTTGCACACCATTGCGAGCTCTCCCTTTTGCAATATTATAAAATCGGAAATCGAACCCTTCTGCACGATAAGTTCTTCGGGGTGGCAAATACGTCGAGTGACTGAAGATGCGAGCTTAAGCAAACTCTTCAAAGACAGACTTTTGAAAAGATCTAAGTTTTTAAAGATTGCTTGGTTGGTTTATTCGCGGTATTCGAGCTGCATAGATTTGGGGAGATACTCCAGAACTTCGTCTTCGTCATCGTAGGAAAAGGTCCCTTTAATTCTATGCTATTATTCAATGAAGTTCAAGAGTTTGGTTTCTGTTTCGTTGGAGATTGTATTTTACTTGCACATAATGTGCAATGTCTTTAATTTCTTCTCTTTCTCTTCGTCTCGTTTTCGGATGGAGCCGATAAGTGCACCTACTGAGCCTATGTTGTAGGCCAGAGTGATACAGCTGAAAGTCTCAATAAAAATGAGAATTATTGCTTCGATTTAGTTTGTAGCATAGATGTCTCCGAATCCTACAGCTAACATGATATTTGTGCCCCAATAGTATCCCCATATGTATTTGATGAACCAGGGCTCGTTCATCAAACCGAGCCTCGTTGTCCAGTTTGTCTATCTATTTGCTAATGCCATAAGGTTCAGTAAGATCGACAGGAAATGGCCGATGACAAAATTAGTCAGTATGACTTTGACCAACCCAAAGTATTGCTTTTTCTAAGGAGTGCCAATGTACAGATATTCTAATTTTTCTATTTTTTTGAAATTATAGGCGAGTTTGATCAGAGTGATAAAAGCAGTGACCGCGTTGAAATTATTTTCGGCGAACATATCGATTGTGAGTGAGATAATATGCAACGAATCGATTGCGAACCCATTCCTCAAATAAAAGTAACTTATTTCCTCGAAGTTTCGTAGTCTTTTGCCTGCTTCGTATCTTTGCATTGAGAAGTTTAGCATCACATCTAAGATGAATATCGCCAAGCCGAGCATCTTTAAACCGAAAAATATCTCAATCGTAATAGTTTCGTCGAATGCTGTCATAACCGAGCTGACGAACATCATGATGACGGCCTGCATGATGTATATAAAGTTCCAGAGAACCACGAAAAAGTTATTCAAAACGAACCCTTGCTTCTTTCCGATTTTCTTTATAATTTTTTTCCAATCGCTAAAAGTGTTATCTTCTTGCTCGCCAGCATAGTTGAATTCTTAAACAGGTGTTCGGTAGACGGAATTTCTCTTGAGCTTGTTCATGAAATTCTTAACCAGCAGAGACGACTTCTGCTTGGAAACTATCTCCTTTAGATTGGCTTCCTATTACTTTTATTTCCTCTTTCGATTATTTTCTCGCCCGTGCATGCCGAGCATTACGTTGCTTTTAAGAATCTGCCGAGATGTGTTCTCTGTACGCACAGGCTTCAGTAACTCTGGAAAATTTTAATCTTGATGAGCTTTAAGCTTAATTTACGACTTCTTTTTCTTGGCTTCTACTTCTTTCATTTTTCCCAGCATAGATAGAATTCAATTATGGAAATGATATATACCTCAATTCGACTTATAACAAATATGCCCGAATTCAGGAGCCATTGCATTAATAAATAATATAGAGTAGTTTTAACAGTTGATTATTGTGTAAGTTGATTGATTTATTTCTTTGAAAAATTAACTGAGGATACTGCTCAGAAAAAGATGAGCTCTCATTTATTTTAGAGAGCTCAAAATGAACAGAGAGTCATATGAAATTAATCTTATTCGTATTATGTAATTTTACTGAAAAAGTTGATCTTAGAATAATTATAAATATTCAGAATTTTTCTTCGATTTATATTTTTCTATAAATTGTATATTTTTGTTGCGGTTTTTAAGATGTTAGGTTTGCAATACAAAATCGTTGAGATTATTAATATCTATTTATTTATTCAGTATCAAGATAAAATTTGGTATCATTGACGAATAGCTTTCTTTATTTCTGTTAGTTTTCTTTTATATTTAGAGCTCAATATATTTATAATATGCTGGATCACAGATAAATATATAGCGTAACTTATACATACATATATATATGCTTTTCGTTTCGAACTTAATTCATAAGATTGATCATGCAAACTGATCCTCAGTTTGTATATTATTGTTTTCATCTTCTTTTTCATCCTCATTAGAATTATACTCCTCCTGCTTTTAATCTTACCGTTGTTACTACAATTCTTCTTTCATTTGATGAAGTTTGCCTGAGGATTTGCGAGTTACTTCATCATCTTCTTTGTTGAGCATGATATTGGGTAGGAGTTCGCCCCACAAGATGCGGTCATTGAAGATATACGGCATCGGTTGGAAAATTATACTTTAGTAGAGATATTTCTAACTGTAGAATGCATATTACTTCGAGAACATGTTGTCATCGTCCACCAGCTCAGTTAGCAACTCGTCAGTCGATACTTTTATTTATTTGCCGGAGAATTTCAGATTGTATTTAACATCGCCATTTTGTACGAATTTGGCTAAGATTTAGGAGTGTTCGTTTTTTGTTTTCAAAATTCTGAGATACAATTTCGCAATTTTATGCAAGCATGCTCTTTAAATCTGTCCGATTTTTACCTGCATGCAAAGTTCCTCAATATAGTAAGTAATAGTGAGGCTGTTTAGCTACAAAATCTCTATCATCTTCTCGACCACCTTCAAGGATTGAATACGGTTCAATTCGAATCTAATGTAGCTCGCATTGCCTTCTCTTATGTATTTCAATGAAAATAGAATATTACATAGCGTATATTAGTACAGAGAATTGCTCGGAATTATCGGTAGGTTTTGAAATAAATGCGAAGGAAAAGCTTTGATTGTTGGCAAATTGTCAGATTAGTTGCTGGAAACAATGTTGAATAAAGAATAAATTAATAACACTGATGTTTCGTAAATTGACGGCTTGATGTGGCTCGCCCCCGAGGCAAGAAAGTATGCGCCAAGAATCAAATTCTTCTTGAAGTGTTATTTTTATTTGCTTGCTTCTGGGTGAGTTCCTTTTTAGCTATACAGTTTGGGCTGCGAGAAGTATATTTTGGCGTAAAGTTGAAAAAGAGAATGCTCGAGATGAGTTAGCAACTTCAAAGTTTCTTATGAGCGACTTAAAGCTTATTGTCGGAGATTGACAAAATTTATCATTGTGATCCTTAAACATTTTTATACTGCAATGATTTCTTACTCTGCTAATCTCTGTGTTAGGTTTTCGGTAATTTAAACGGATTCGTCTCTTTCAGATATTTCCTTCAATGTAGATTTGTTCGATTCACTCACATCAGATCGCACAAGGAGAGAATCAAAAAGTATAAGTACATTTTCATTACTGAAGAATAGTATGAAGTTAGCAACCATGGCTAAATATTGAATCTCCTAATTTCTGAGGAAGATTAAGGATTTCTTATTTGTTTATTGAAGTTTTTAGATAAAATGTTTCAATATTTTCAGCATTTGTCTGGAGAAGTATTGGCAGTAGAACATCCGAATTAGGGAATCATTGATTGATAGAACTCCATCGCTTCCTTGGCTGAAAGGATGTTTCTGTTGGAAGCTTGCCATTATCATCTCTAGTCGTTTTTCGAGTTCGACTTTTGTGAAATTTAGGCCTTGGTGTAGCATGATGAACTTGAGAGACTCATGCAGTTCCTATTTTGTGACTTCAGTTCTATTTTGAGCTTTATTTCCCATTTTAAAATAATATATGTTAAAGTATATAAATCACGGAGGCATCGACACATCTGTACTTCTAACAATTATTATACTTTAATAATATATGATCGTGCGTCTGATAGTGTTTTTAATTGTATATATGATCTTAATTGTAGATTATTCAATTCAATTCGATTCATCAATCATTCTTCAATTATATACTTTTCAGATGGATTCCTCGTGTTTTCAATGACAACTTTCACATTCTTGTATATCTTTTTGTATTTGCCTATTTAGTTTTATACATGCATGCCTTGGACGCTGACTGATGTGAGAATATCGCGAGGCTCGTAGGTGAGGTCAGTATTGTCGATGATATTGTAGCTGGGGTTCAAGAAGATGAGTTTGTATGTGTTACCTGGCTTTATGATGTCGATTAGACCTTGTGAAGTTCCCATTGAGCTCATAGATTTGAGGCTGAGGCGAGGGTTGGAAGTGATAACATTTCTCGATTCAGTTCGGATGACATGTTTCTCTGGTACATACTATTAGACTACAGGTTCTTCGTCAATGTAGGATATTTCCATCATTTCCTTCGAGATCACAATGCGCCCATTCTGCCAAATATTCCCTTCCTGATCAAAGAATGCTTCGTATTTAGGGCTCACTCCCGCTATTTCATATCTTTACATGTTCTCATCTTCAAATACATGTGTCTCTGCTTCTTACCCAACACCTACATAGGTCAGCATGTTCTTCTTTATGATGTTGGTGTTGGGAATACTTTTGCTTGAATATATTTCAGTCCTCACCTTTTTTTTTTAGTTTGAGAATTGGAAGAATTGCATTATTTACTCCTCTGAGAACCTTGTTTACATTTTCTTCTGCTGGTTGTAGAAAACGTATTGATTTAGATCTCTGCCTTTGAATATATAGGTTTGGTTGTTGAAATCGTATGTCTTGCCAGACACAAATGTATAGTTTGAGATAGATCTCTGGCTTTCAGCGTGGTATTTCATTGCGTTGAATTACTACTCGGTGTAGACTTTTTTGGACTGAGTTGCGATGTTTATGAGCTCCACTCTGCCATCTTTAACTAACACTTTTCTATATTGTTGGCCTTGAATAATATATATTTATTCTTCTTCTATATATCTGTTTTGATTTGAGAGCATATGCTACTCGGAGTTGCCCTATGATTTGAGTACACTTGGGTCATTAGCAAAATTGTCTTGCATTATTCTAAACATTCCGAAGTCTTCCAATCTCTGGCTACCAGATGAGAATCTTTAGAATTATGAACGACCGAGCCGATAAGTTTGGCCTTTGCTATCTCTGACAAAGAAGGCGTCATCTTCCTCTTGGCGATGCTCATATTTATTGCCATTTATCCAGATTGTGTTCATTATTGAAGGCCCACCATTTCTGTTGTTTAGGGCGACCATTTACTGCTCGGATGAGATTTTGGCACCCACAATATTCCTTGCGCTTCTCTGGTTTTTCTATTTGGAGAGGAATTAATAGTTGCCAAGCAGTGCGTCGGTATTTCCTTTGTAGACATTATCGTGGGAATCTATGGTGAGTTACCTTTATTTTGCAAGAAGTTCAGCAGACCACTGTGGGAATTAGTATCTTTGCTTGCTTTGAGAAGCGATGTATTGTGCGTATCCGTCTTGAATGATGCGATCAAAAAGTAGCATTTGGCGAAACTGGTCTCTCTTTTGGACAATTTATGGACCGCCGATGTTGCTAGCTAAGAAGCGTTGCTCGCTAAGAGGAGGAGCTTGATCGAACATGATTTTAGACTGCATTCTGGTTCGCTTGCGTTCGTTTTAGTTGCCTGTTACTCCATTTCGCAAAGCTTCTTTCTCTTACTCACCCTTGGCCGCGAAGTTGTTTAATTCGAGAGGGTACTTCGGGAAGCATCCTCGAGGCTTGATGATATTCTTGTAGATGCAACCAATGGTCTTTAAGATCAGGAAGATTGAGAATATCACGGCCAGCAGCAAAAGGGCAAAAAGCAGCCCGATGCCTAAATAGCCTACATTCCATTGGTCATAAGTTGATAGTGCTCGATTCGATCCAATCCCTGCATGCAGCAGTTGGTAAGCAATGAGAAGTATAAAGCTGATTAGGAGGTACAATTTGATGATCCTCTTTTTGAAGTGCCTGGAGGAAGCGATCAAAGCAAACATCAGAATGTTGAAGACTAAGAGTCCGGTGATCTGCCAAGGATAGCTTTGCAGGAATTGAGCCAAGAAGAAGCCGATGACCAGGGGCAGCAGGAACATGGCTCCTCCAATCACGTAAGTCCGCAGTTTATGTGGGTTTCCACCCCACAGAGGATCATTCCTGCAATTGGTGCAAGATCCTCGCCCTAAACCATCATTTTGGAGTTTTCCAGCCTGGAATGAAAGTATTTTGTCTTTGAGGTTGGTCTCACGATAGAGGTACGCCATTAAGACCATCGGGATTATCATGGAGGCGAAGAATGCCGCGAAGGCCATTCCTGTGTTGAATGACGGATAGGTGTTATTTGGAGAGTTGAGACTTCTGAACCTGGTGTCCTTGAGCTGCCCAAAGAAGAAGAATGACACTGGTAAGGCTTGCACGAGAGTATATGCACCGGCGTGTGTGAGTGCCCTTGGAGCAAGATACTGTGAGATCAACGTAAAATCTCTGCCGCAGCAACGGCGGAACAGGCAGTTTAGCCCAATCAACAGGAACAGCAGTCCGAAAGAGAGCAAAGGCACAAAGAAAAATTGAAAGGAATTCTTCATGAAATCTATCCCCCGGTCGAACTTTTCATAGGCGCCAACTCTCTTGTATATTTCAGGGTGATTAACAACTTGTCTGTCAAAGTTGTTTCTTTCGGGGTTGAAGAGAATCGATGGGTTCCTAAAGTCACTGAATGAAGCGAGAAATTGCTCCAAGTTTAGAGGGAGCTGTGCGTTGATATAGTTGTGGCCCATTATCGTCTGCATAATCAGCATCAGAGGCATCACAGTCCACCCGAAGCCAAGAAACAGTAAATATTTGCTGAATCCCCAGAGCACTTGAACTATGCTTTTTGTTCGACTTTACAGCGATCCTGAACTTCCTAACTGGGTTTGAGTGTAATAGTCGAGTCGATCGATTTGCTGAGAAACACTGCTTGTTTGTAAGGCAGTGCCATTTGATCTGATGAGAGAAGGGTTCTTGAACTCTAAAGTTGCATCGGTCATCAAGTAAGACTTTTATGGTCGGACAATCATCTTGAACTCGTTTGAAGAGACGGGCTCGATGCTGTAAGGTAGGATTTAATCTCCAATTTTGAACACCAGGTTAGAGCGAATTGCGTCCAGGTAGTTTTCATTTCGGAGTGTGATATTACGAAGCTTATACTTGCCCGATGGGATGCCGAACTAATTGAAGTAGTTTGATTGTTCTTCGTATTTTAGGTACTCAGTTCGGAAAAACTAGGATTATCCCAGTCCGTAGTACTCTCCGCTGAGGGCAGAAGGGTCGAACAAATTGCTGCTGCCTCCTCCAGCTCCTCCAGCTCCTCCAGCTCCTCCAGCTCCTTCAGCTCCTCCTCCAGCTCCCCCAGCTGCTCCACCCGCTGCTCCACCCGCTGCTCCACCCGCTGCTCCACCCGCTGCTCCACCCGCTGCTCCACCCGCTGCTGAAAAGTCATTAAAATCAATGGTATATCCATTGATATACTGATTGCCATCATCGTAATAGAACTAGCCCTGACCGTCAACATTATTCTCATCGATCTTGGCTGCTGTATACTAATGACCTGTGCCATTTTAGTAGTAATAGTACTGCATATCTCTCTGACTAAATACCACATTCAGAATCATTTAATTCTTCACTATTTAGTAATTCCATTAGAACCCCAAACGTCCTTCCTGATCGAAAAGACTCGTATCTCCGCTATACGACGAACACGTAAAATCACTCTTATTATATATTGAGCTTTCATTGCAGACTTCAGCACATGTCACTGTTGTTGTGGAGATCTGGCTGGAAATTTCTGTCGATGATAAGAGATAGGTATTTACTTCGCAGGCCTCACATTATTTGGGAGATATACAGTATATGCAGTTCTACGGGCATTTTGTGCAGCCTTCTGCAATTCTGGAAACTATTGTGGCATTTGATTCTGCAAATGTGATGTTTTTAAAGAACGTTGGCTTGCAATCACATGTTCGGAGGACTGGGTTGCGCACGAAGTTATTAGCTTAGTGACATGATAAACACACTTTGCTTCTTTCACAAGTTTCACATTGCCCATAGTCAAAGCATCTGATACATTCCCGGTCTTCAAAATTATCAAAGAGAGTATTATTTTCGCACGTGCATAAATTGTTGTTATCGGGGTTCAATTTTCTGGTGGCTGGACACATAGTACAAGAAAACTGGTCTTGACAGGTCTGACAGGAATAAACACAGGGGAGACAGAATGCTTAGTTAATTGAAGGCTTGAAGCTGGGCCTTGTGTCATCTCCACAAGGGACACTACATTCTTCTGTTTTGCAAGCCAGTTTTTTGTAGAGAATGTAAGGTAATTAAAAGTTGAGTATATAAGTGTATAAGCTGGTTTCAAAGATAAAGTTCATGCTTTGCAGTTTTCCGTTTTCATTGTATTTGTAGGATTGGACTGTCAATAGATTAATGAATTAGCCTGAGTGGCATTCTATCGCACTAATCCCAAAGAAAAAGCCAAGAGTATTTTCAAAGCTTTAATCCACCAGCAAAAGCTCAGATTATCTTTATTTAATGCTCTTATTGAGGGTACCTCCGAAATTCCCTTACTTTATTGAGGTTCCAATCATTTGAAAATGATCTAGCATTTTGCTCTTTTCAAAGTAGATGACAGTGAATTAAACACTATTGATGGTCACATCTCCTATGATAGATTTGATGGAAACAACAATCTCGTATGTCCTCGAGTTAATGAATTGAGGGACCAATGAAAAGTATGTGTAGTTATTTCCATACCCATTTGACTTGAGTTCTGATGTGGAGATAATTCCATTTAAATACACAGTTATTGAGATATCCTCTGCAGTGACACTATTCGCAAATATGGGCTAATTCCGAAGAGATTTAAAGTTATAGATTAACGACTGGTTACGATTCGGGCCTCGACGATCGTTTATTGTTCGAACAAGATCAGGAGTTCCTAAGTCATCAAATATAAAATACTTTGTATTGATGGATGGAAAACCCCAATGCTTTAAAAGTTTGTCGCAAAATACATAATGAATATTTCGTTGGCGATAGAATTTGAAATTCCTTCGATTTGAACAAGGAAGTGTGTTTTGTTCGAGGAAATGATCCTGCAACTGAATTGGGGACCATACTCGAATTGGATGTTATAAATCGAAATCCCGACAGTGGGATCATCCAGAAATGCAATATTATAAGGGATTGAATATTGGTCTCCTTAAATTCGAATCTTCAGTCCCCTCTCCTATCCGCTAACCGCTGAATACTTTCCTAAGTTATTCGATTTGTACTTGACTATATTCTGAATGGCACAGCCAAGGGGCTTTGAGAAACAAGAACTTTACTCAAAATAGCTACAATTGTCCAATAGATCAGCATCTACGTTACTTGGCGTTTAAAAAAATGAATAAAATATTACTGAAATTGATAATTGGAATCTAACTCATAGTTTTATATATATACTTTAACATACTTTTAATATTAATTATGAGATACTATAAATCTTGTGTAGAATCATTGAGAGTCGATGATTTGTTAAATTAAGATCATAAATGGGTCCACTTGCTTTTGAAACTGTATGGCAGGCTTGGAATTTAAGATTCTTGTTTTTTCTTTTGTTTTTTGGTTGTTTTGGAGGAAAATGCTTAGAATTGCTTTAATTGTTTGTATGAAGAGCTTAAAATATCATAAGTCAAATAGTATTAATAAAATGATAAAAAACAGTTTCTACGTTTGTCAATGAAGTTGAAGATGATATGGGGGTGAAAATAAAACAGAACTAAGTAATATAAATACAAAAAAAGCACAAATACACAAACACGCAAATACGCAAATACGCAATTCTACAAATACGCAAATACACACACACACACAAACACACAATACATCAACAAATAAAAGGATGGCAATCATACTTCTTCAATCATGGATGAGGAACTTTTATGGACTCCTGCTTTCAACTATCTCCATCTTTCGAGTATAATTTATTTATCATCCAAGAGGAGATTTGGATCTTCTTGAAAGATTGTTTGCTGGGTATAAATATCGTTGATTAAGTTTGCAATTCGATACCCGGCCAATGTTATTCTTTTCTTGCAGGTTTCGTAAACCAGCTGAGAGTAACTTTCATCGATTTGGTTATGGAGGAGGACGAAGGGATAGGTCGTGTTTTTGGCGACTTCTAAGGATTAAATGGCCCACTTGGTAGGGGAAATAATCTTGCCTAATTCTTCGACTTCCTTTCCATATTGTTTCATTAAATCTTGAGCGTATTCCTTTAAGGTAGTTAAATTTTGGGAGGTCAAGGGTCGAGGAAAAGCATATGAATCATTTTGGACTCTGAGAGCTCCAGCATCCCAAAATGCATGGAAGTTGAAGTTTTTGGTGCCGTTGAGGAGATCTATTTTGATTTTGTTGCCTCCGACGTCTCCTCCGGGGAAAGTTGCATTGAATAAGGCCACTGAATGCAAAGGTTGATGAATGTCT
This sequence comes from Brachycentrus maculatus, assembly GCF_059751285.1. Classification (NCBI taxonomy): domain Eukaryota; kingdom Metazoa; phylum Arthropoda; class Insecta; order Trichoptera; family Brachycentridae; genus Brachycentrus; species Brachycentrus maculatus. Next base: position 27,587 of record NW_028281675.1, on the reverse strand, counting down.
CCAGCGACATGCACGAAGTACCTGGCAAATAGTGCCCGTTCCGCCGTGTTGTTGAGCAGATTAAAACTCAACACTTTTATCGCTTGGTCCATGACTGCCACAGAGCTTAATGCAACCTATGTGAAGTTGATGACAGGAAACACTCCATCAGTTAAATACGGCCTACAATTACACTATAAAGTTACTGGTCCTTAAAGTGCCATGCATCCCAAATGTGCATATTATACTTTGCCGATTTGATGTCATCAGGCCAAGATGCAGCTTAGATTAGAGTCTGCGATTGATTGTCAACTAAGTGATTAATTGAAGTGACCAAATCCTTGAAATGTGCCAATGCGTAAGGATTGATGACATTCAGTCTCATTTCAGCAATAGTAGCAGTTAGCATATGTCCAACATCCCACCACGCAACCGACAGGCATGAAACTAAACAGATCAATGTTATTCTCAGCATGCTTTGTATAATAATTACTATGTATTATGCCTAAGGAGATATATGATTAATAGTCAGTGACCCTTTATGTATTTTAGTATCATATTTATGAATGCGAATAAATCATTGCTCGATAATTTTGGCATACTGCTTTTTGGTCCTTTATTTGGTGTATCTGTCATACTTTATCAGCTCTTCTAAGTCTCTTCGAGGGATGAGAAGTGTTGAAGGGTTGTCAATTGAAAGGTATATGTTTGTAAGGGAATTATTATTTTGTAATTAGATAAGAGTCTGCAGATAGTTTATTCTTATGTCTCTGTTGAGGAGTGAGTTCTTAGCTGGGTTAAATTTCACCCTGTCTGTATTTAGTTTGATCTATCCCTCTAAGGCCCTCATTACGGAATTAACATTTTGGCGCATTTTGGCGTTATTGCTCTCTCCAGCATCTTCGACTGTGAATCGAGTGTCAATTTGTTCAAGGGGCTCGAATATCTACTCCCCACAGTTGAAAATGCGAATCCATATAAGTCTCGTCAGTTCCTCATAATCCTCGAAAACAAGATGTTTCTCATCGAATATCCATTTTTGGATCTGTTCCTTCTCGACAAAGTTTCTCACAATTTTCACACAATTATCGAAATAGAAATCGATCTCTTATTGAGTGAATCGAACTCCATTTGGATATTTTGGATATCTATTCTGATGCTGGCCTGTTTGCTGTGCAAAGTTAGCCCCAAGTTTCGCCACATTGTTCTTTACCTGATCGTTCTTCTGTGTTAGGCGATACCCATTATTAGAGAAATTGGGAGAAGAATATCCGAATGGCTGTAAAACATTCTGCATTATTGTGTTATACTTGTTTGTAACCTATTAAATTTGTTCCTTGGTGAACTGATTGAATTTAGCCAGCATTATCTTTTAGAGTTCGCATTGAGTTAAGACATAGACATCTTCTTGTTCAATTGAATAGAAATAGGAACGTGACATTCCAGGCCCTGAAACTTTACGGGCGATTGCTGAATCTTTGCTTGGAGTTCGGCCCAATTTTGAGAACAAGAAGAGCATGATGCGATCAGAGATTGTTCGGAAGAATCTTTGGAGTATTAACAGGAGGAAATATAATGTTGAGAGCAGAGGGGCAACAAGTATTGCATAGATCACTGAGTAGAGGGTTATTATGATGCATTTTATCAAAATGTACGCCAAGCTGAATAAAGGCACTGATCTGATTATGATGCCGTGAGGGATGAAACTGCTTTCGAATTGGAAGACAAGAATGTTGAATATGTAGCATATGACCATCACAAGTGGAACCCATGCCCAGAATGTGAAGACGAGGACAATGAATAATGTTGAAAGCACGATAATCGCGATCGGATAAGCAATGAGCACTCCTATAATCCCAACAAATAGCAGCCTAAACAAATAGCATTCAATATAATTGAAAATGCGTGATATGTTTTTTCCGAAAAGGCCTCGGTCTGGCAAAGACTCAAAGTGATTTCTTGACTATTTAATTCCTTTCAGGACCTGACCGAATACAGCTAAAAATGGCTTCCTTTTTTGGTAGGTGCGTTATCCAGTTTAATAGTTACAATTTTCATCATAGTTAAATTCATTAACTCCAAATAAACATCTGAGACCTGTCGGCCCAACCCAAGCCAATGCAATCAACGAAACAACACAGTTTATCGTCCAACTTTTCATTCGCATTGCATAGAGCTTAAATTTCCAAAAGTTTGTGCTTGTATCAATTGTCATTTACTTTTATTTGATCGGGACGTAGTATTTTGCTTAATCGTAAGAGTTGGTAATTGTTTGAATTTGGTAGGGAGGGAGCAACATATAGGTGGTTCTAAATACTCTTGACGGAATCAACAATTATTTTATCTATTTTTTCTTGTTGGTAACGTGTTTACTGTAATCCATTCTGAAAGCCACATACTTTTTGTAAATACTTGAGTATTTCTCTGAGAGCAGACTGGCAAGGGCATTGTCTTGTAATAACTGCTCATAGAAATCATCATTAATTTTCTTTTATATTTCCTAGAATTCTTCCTTGACTTTAGAATTAAGGAAATTTGGAAGCCTGGAACGAATTGTATGTTCTTTTTTAATTTTAGCAGTAATCTTTTATTTAATTTATTTCAGCTTGAGTGATTTGTTATTCATCTTATTGCTGAATGCAGACAGAATGATGATCAAATGAATTATAGCTTCGATTGTGGCAAATGAGAATTACTTTTTAAATTTCTTAGGGATATATTCGTGAAGATGCGCTTTATAAATTGTGAATTTCTCTTACTCGAATTTCTTTAATGTTTTTTATTAATCTGGTAGCAGATTGTTTGATCCATCGAGTAGCATTCCTTATTCCGAGTTGTTTAAATTTGGCTTTGATTGTGTTTTTGTTTAGAGTTCCTCAGACACCTTTTTGAGGATTCTCTTCCTAATTTTAATCCAATCGGCTTAGAAACTTTATTCAATGTCAGTGAGTCTGGATGTAAGTTGCGAAAGCTTTGCAATATTATTTCTATAAGTTTATTTTTCTTGTTATTTTATCCTCTGAATTTCCTTGGGCAGAGTCGGCTCGATGTTTTATTGCTAACTGGACTTAAATGGGACATAGAGAAGTTTCAAGAACTATTCGCCGATAATATCGGATTAATTTTTTAGTTCATTTGTCATTATATTCATCCAAAAATCTTTTATTGCTTCGCGATCGCAATCTGGGCTCCATACAACTGTTAATTTTCTTGACCCAACTATTAAAGAAAATAGTTTGACCGGCAAATGAATGAGAATATGAATTTGTTTTGGAATTTGGGTCTTCAACATTGTAATTCCATTAGACAAAATTCTATAGCAAGCAGATAGGCCATTTTCCCAAATGTTTATTCTGTTTTTCAGGCCTATAAAGATTCGTTCATTAATTTTCCAAGTATATGGAATTTTTACCTGCAGATTTGAGGATCTCACTTCAAACTCTCCTTTTTAGGAAATTTGTTTGAGCTGTCCAGGAGAGAGTCTATCTTGAAAAGTATCTTAGTCCTCAACTATGACCTTCTGTTCATATGATATATCATTAATCTGGCCTGCTTTAACAGGAGGGAATTTTGACTCAGGGAACTTGAACTTATAATTTAAATCGTCAAAAACCACACATTTCTTTTCGATCTCAGCTATCAGAGTATTTCTTAATTTATAGATTTATTCGTGCTCCTTCGCAAATGGCTACTGCTTTTCTTTTTCATCATAGGGAAACAATTTTTCACTTTCACATAGAAACCTTGTTTTCGGAAGGTTAATTTGCTTCAGAATAGATTCATAATTTTAGTTTTTGCGGCCTTTCATTGGCGGTCCTTCATACTCTTATTCTGATTCATGATAGTATTCTTGCTCAGATTCATGCTCATGTTCTTATTCATGCTCATTATTTGATGAGTCCATGTCGCTAAGATTTATTATATATATATCATGCATTATTAATGGGTTTAATTATGTTCAATGTATCTGATATTATTCAATTCTGGCCAGATTCATGAGCATCGATATGACATCATCAAAGGCATAACATGAAAAAATAAATCTTTTAGCTTTCATTTTTTTATGTATTTGCTTGTCCGTTGGTGTCAATATTTGGAAATTAAGAAAGTCTAAAAATATCAAAATATCAAAAATATCAAAGAGTTTTTGATGTTAAATAAATATAATAGATGAACTCTATTAAATAATTCTTTTTATGATTGACTAAGCTTCACCTGAAGGAAATAGCAACTCCCTTAAGTTCAAAGTGAATCAAAATTATATTTCTTCACCTAAGCTTGTGGTGAATGAGGCTTATCGATAGAATTTTCCTTCAAACTACGCAGCCATCAATGGATTTGTTTTCAGTTTGGATTATTCATCGTAAATCCCAAAGGATTAAATTTTGGCTTCAAGACAGACATACAACCTGTTGTTTGGAATGTAACTTCCTGAGGAAATATTGCTGGCTTCTCATCTAAGATAGAATATTGACAATGAGGATGTCCTCCAAGAAATTAAACTCCACATTTACATGGTATCCCAGAAAGGAGACAAAAGGAAAAACATTGTGAAAATAGACCTGGAAAATGCAATAAGAGACTTACTTCACTCAGTTTACTTGAATGATTCTCAGGTGTTCCCATTTGTTTATGATGAGAATAAACTTCACCTTAGGGCCGATTTCCCGAAGGCCAAAGGAATTTTCGATAAAGAAAAGACAACTATTTCTCTTTAAAAGGAAATGCATCAAAAATCATTCATGTTTGTCAACAACCCTGAAGAATCAAAATCATTAAACTTGAGGATTATTTAAAAATTGGACTTTAAGAAGAAGCTTTCTGTGATGAAAGTAGGAGGCTTAAATGACCAAATTGAAATAATTTTTAGGAGGATATTCGCCAGCAGGAGTTATGGGTCGGAAATTGTCGAAAAGTTGGGGATGGATCATGTAAAAGGCATGCTGCTCTATGGCCCTCCAGGAACAGGCAAAACTCTGATGGCCAGATAGATTTCGAAAGTCCTTGATGTGCAGCCCAAAATCGTGAACGGCCCAGAAATTACTGATAAATTTGTTGGAGAAGCAGAGCGAAAGCTACGATAAATCTTTGAGCCAGCAATAAAAGATTATCTATAGAAGGGAAATGAGAGTCCTCTTCATGTAATCATATTCGACGAGTTTGACGCAATCGCTCGAAAAAGAGGAGCAAGTGACAGCAGCATCGGAGACTCAATTGTGAATCAGCTTCTGACTTTGATCGATGGTGTCGATTCACCAAAAAATATCCTGATTATTGGAATGACAAATCGGAAAGATCTCATTGACGACGCTTTGGTCCGTTCTGGGAGATTGGAGGTTCATGTAGAAATATTTTGCCATCTGATTTCGGCAGATAGGAAATATTTAACATTCATTTGGCAAAATGCAAAGAAACAGGGGCATTGGATGAATAAATAAAAATGTGTAAGCTGATCTAACTGTCAAAGAATTTCACAGGGGCTGAAATCGAGGCATTCGTCAAGGCAGCTGTGTCGTATGCTTTGGAGGAGCATGAAAGTAACAAAAATCAAGCTAATGAATTCAAAATTAAGGAAATCCACTTCGAGAAAGCCCGAGAGGATATACTTCCTCAATTTGGACAAGACGAAAAGGAAATGAAGAAGATTTTGCCAGCAAAGTTCATAAACTATGGGATAAAATCATAAAAAATCTAAGAAGATATGAAAACTTTTACTAAAAGAGCGAATGTGTTGGCCGAAGGAAAGATTTCTATATTGATTACCGGGTCAAGGGGTTCAGGAAAATCCTCATTAGCGGCCCTGTACGCAAAAAAACTGAACTTTTCCTTTACAAAGTTCGTCAGCTGTGATAAAATATACAGTTTGTCAGAGAAACAAAAGGAGTACTATCTGATCAGGATATTCGAAGATGCTAAAAAATGTGAAAAAAGTTGCATCATTGTCGATGATATCCTACGACTCATTTAGTATATCCCACTTGGCCAGAAATACAACAATACTCTTCTTCAGCTATTTCTGAACCTGTTGAAGACCATGAAGTAGGAGAAGAAAACTCAAGTCATTATCACAACAGCTGAGAATCAGGAAGTGCTGAAAGAGCTGGGGCTCCTTGGTCTGTTCTCCAAGACAGTCGAACTTGGGCAGTTGGATGAAGAGGAAATGCAGACCTTTGTATAAAACAAGAATCCTGAGTTTACAGAAACTTTTAGGGAAATCCAGAAGAATCAGCTTTCTTCCTATACAATAGGAGAGCTTATAGATCTAATCTAAAGCTACGATTGATTATGCATGTATGTATAGAATTTCTTATATGCAATACTTACAATCCCACAGCTCAACTTAAATATAATCGACAGTTATAAATAAACATATCTATATGTATATATATGCACATATGCGTGTTATCAATAATAAGAACTAATTTCACGGATGTTAGCTATTTGATTGATTAAAATATGAATAAATTAATCAATATTATCGCAATATCCATTCTCAAGTTTGAAGGGAGGATCTTTGTAGATAAGTTGTCGATCAATTCAGCTCATAATCGAAAGAACTTATGCTCATGGATAGCCTCTCCGATTGACAATGAATTGAAGGAGGTGAGTGATCCAAACATAGGAACTCAGAAATATCAAAATTAATCCCTCCGTCTGCCTATTTTTTCGAACGTTCTGACCGAACTCTTTTGATTTCCTGTTTCTTCTCTGCCTTTGATTCGAGGTAGCTATGGCTGAGTTAATATTGTTCTTACTTCTATTCGACTAATTTATCTAAAAACTTAGATGCTTTCTCAATTATCAATTCATTGCTCAGGAGAAAATGAGACTATTCTTCATTCAATTCGCTATTGGAAAACCTATAAATGAGTTTGTTAAGGTCTATTTATTAATTCATTGATAAGAGGTTTTATTTTGGGGAATTCATTGGTGAGTTGGATATTCTCTCATTTTCGCAAACGGCTGACAGAACTGAAGGCCGAATCGATCTTATTTCATTGGGTTTTTTCTTGAAGCCTAAGAATTTGTTCAGCCTTCTTATCCCTTTTCTCAATTCGGCATAAAAATGATTTTTCACATCATTTTCAGTCCTAAGAATTCTGAATAGATATTACCTGTTTTTGAGATGGTGAGCAATTTGTTTCCAGTGACTGCCATGAATCGCATGCAAATCGAATATAATATTCTCTTCGATTTCAGACCATGGCTTTTTGGAGACATCCGCATTGAGATGATTAACCCACCTGAAATCCAGATATTTATACCTTTCTCTGCACTGTTTGCCTGTTCGCATAGTATCTGGGCATTGCTGGGCAAGTTTGATTGCGACCAACGTCCAGTTGCTATGGCCAATCTGAGCAACGAGCTAAGCAAGGACTAAATCTTCCTAGACAATAGGCTAATCATGTACTTCTTATTTCCAGAGTCTCCGTTCCATGTGATTGCTTTGTTTAATATTATTGTTGGCAATGCCCATGAAGCATTCTGATCGAATCGGATCGAATTAATTTTCAATGGCTATAAATTAATCTCAAATGCCTTCATTTTCAATTGCACAGCTATTCTCTTCCAGAACATCCATAACTGATGACTTTAATCATTTTAGTGGAGTTTTACTTTCATCCCAAACTAACAAACTGAAAACAAAATTATTAATAAATACAAGAAAATCTTAATTCATGGCACAAATTATGATGCTGCTTATTGAATGAAGGAATCTAAACGCCTATTTTTATGATTACTTCTTGAATTTCATGGATTAAATTTGGGAGATGCTGAGCTTGTGAATTACGGCTGTCTATTTTTTGTGAAATATAACAAAAAGGAAGGACAGCTTTAAACTTGGCAATACCAAGAAATCAGCATAAAATTGAAATTAAAGGAATTGGCGTCTTCATTGAGTTAAGGGTATTATCAACAAAGATTCTTTAAAACAGGACGAACTTGAACACTAATTTTCATGATTCTTCTCGAAAAAAACAAAGCAACCACATAATTATTTAGTTTTGATTTCAAATATTTTCATTCATGCGAGCGAGCTTTATTACTTCTGTTTTCATGATGTGTTTTGCAGAAGTAATTGTGTTTGTCAGCAGTCGAGACTCAGTTTGCACACAATCAGAATAAATATTATTTCTGGACAAAGTATAGATCATAGGCATAGTATAGTGTGGTGTCGTGCAGACTTATCTTATTGGATTATAGATGAACTTGTGAATGCCATAATTGATACTGCAGTTAAGCATCTAAATTGCAATCGCCAAATGCTTATAAATTCTAATAAAAATATATCAAATTTAATAATAATTTACCATAAAGTTTATGTTAGTTTATTGCACTTTATATTAGTTTATTACAGTTTATGATAGATGACGAACAAAAATGAAACTTAGCCAATTTAGATTACTGTTTGTTTATTCTATAATTCATACTGATACTGACACATCGTTTATATATTGACAGGATGATTATTCCTAAAAATACGTCATTTAATTATTATTATTTGGCATTTGCTTGTTCGGATCTGCATCAAAAATAATATTTAAAGCATCATTTCTGGTTTGGAATTTGGAAGTTAAAGCTTTTGCAATGAAAGTTCTCTTCGAAGACCCGAATTTTGTTTTGGCTGTCTATTAGCTGCATATATCTAACTTGTTTCAGCGTCAAAGAGCCTTCATTAAGAAAGCTTTATTTCTCTTTATCTATGTTGGGCTTTTTAGCAAATAAAATTTTCCTCTTTTTGATGACAGCTCTCATTTTTTCGAATCCAAACTAATTCATTGGAGAACTGACTTCCAAACTATTCATTTTAGCTAAAGAGCAGTTTGTTTTGATCCAGCACTACTCGCCAAGATCGGAGGCGTGGCTATTAATGGAATCTGTCTTGCTGGTTAACGATTGTATTTTAGTTTGATGCTGCATGTGGGAACTATTTGCACTCGAAGAACAGATATGCACATCGTATTGCTTGGACATTTGATATAAATTACTGACTGGTGTCACTACGATTAATATTAAAATGCAGGAATTTTCAGGATGAAATGGAGTGATATTCTTAATCAGGGTTGGAAAGATCGAATGATTTCAGATCGACATGATTTCCTAACCTAAAATAATTCGGAATATATTCACTCAATATTATTTTGTATTGGACCATCAGAGAACCTCTACGATTCATTTACGATCGGATTTGTTTTCCTGGAAGTTAAAACTACCCCAGCATTCATTTTTATCAGTATTCGAAGTTTTTGTAGTTTGTAGTTCATTTTTTGAAGGCCAATTCATATTCTTATTAAATATCTGTATAATGCTGCATTAAGATTAATATGATCATGTATAATAGATACATATGAAACTTGAGTGACTTTAAATTATTTAAAAAATACTCTAAAAGCTGTATCTTTTTGTATAATGTGAGATTGACTTTGTCTTTATTGTACTATCTGATTGTCTGGAGCTTATTTCTATGTAGCCACGTTAATTTATATTGACTATATTGTCCGAGGTATTGTTGCACTGCTGGGAAATGATTATCTATAAACTTGTGTTTATTTCTCATACATAGATACATACACTTTCAGACAACATACAGTATATGTCATTTGCCCTGGGGTTGGGGTTGGGGTTGGGGTTGGGGTTGGGGTTGGGGTTGGGGTTGGGGTTGGGTTGGGACTCTAACTGCTAAATTAAATCCATCACCAACTTTACTTACTTATCTGAAAACATAATGATAAAATATAATAATTGGTGAGGGATATAGGAGCTACTGGAATAATCAATATATATATATATATAGTATGCACCATTCTATGAAGATGTATACGCTATATGCATTTAATTATTATAAGATTTGCTAATTGTTGATCGAATTCAGCAATGACCATTGTCAGTCACCATCGGTTTCTAAATTACACAATTTATTGCATTGGCTTTATTTTCTTAGGGAATCTAATGATTGGCTTAGGGCCATTCATTCCCTATCTATCTGAAGAACATGGCATCGTTGAAACATAATACTCGATACTGTTTCTGGCGAGGGCAATTGGCTACATTGTGGGGGCACTAACCGTCAAATATATAGAGCCATATTTGAGTTATCATCAAGGATTGGGTATTGGTTTCATGGTTTCTGGGATATTTTCGGTCCTATTTAACAACACTTCTCACCTTTACTTAAGCTCCTTATGGATAGCATTTGCGGCTTTTGGCTACTCTACGGTCAATGTATTCAGCAATGTAGCAGCAATTCATAGCTTCAAAAAGATCGATCTATAAAATTGGTTGCAGTTCCTGCATGGGTGCTTCGGAGTGGGAGGGTTGGTTGGTCCCTTCTTGATTTATATGCTTGAGTTTTCGGCCTTCGATTTCGAGGGAGTTGCAATGTTTGTGTTAGGCCCGATAATCCTCAGTCTCAAATCGCCGGAAACATAATAAAAAGAGTTGGAGTTACTGCTTTTGGAGAAAAAGATTTCATCCGAGAAAGAGATAGTATTCGAAGTCCCAAAATTGGGGTTTTTCATGATTTGTTTGTCCTTTGTGGCGAATGTTGGACAGTAGGTCGCTTATGGCAGCTGGATCTCCTCCTATGCAGTTTTAAAGCAGTATAGCACCAAGCAGCATGCCACATTCTACAGCTCTTTGTTTTGGATTGCGATAACCTTTTTTAGGTTTGCATTTGTGTTCATACCTGGGAAGCCCTCGCAAAAGATCCCCAAACTGATCTTCACCTCAATCGTTAGCACAATCTTCATCCTATTAATAATCCATAATGGCAACACAGAGTTCGGGCTAGTACTCAGCAGCATTCTCTATGGCTTTTCTACTTCTGCAATATTTCCTCTGCTTTTGAGTATTTCTAGCTAATTTGGCAAAACTGTAACCTCAACCCAAAACTCCTATTTCATCTTATCAGGTGCAATTGGCTAGGCCTCAGTTTCCGTGACAACTGGCTACCTAATGTAACTTATTTCATATGATATGCTCTTTGTGGTAATGTTCTTGATGAATGTATTTACATTTGTCAATCATTACAAAATATGTTCTCTATTGCAGGGTAGTTCGACTGCTGATCCCCCTGAAAATCGAGAGATGCTTGAACTCGATAAGCTATGATTGTTTATATGTATGTATATGTATGTGTATATGGTTGACATTATATATGGTTTTGTTTTCGTGAGATGTTTATGGCATAGTGTATGGATTAATAATAACTTAGGGAAATTAGTATAAAAATTATGAATAAGTTATAGTTTGAATGTGAAGAAATGTAACTTATTAATGAATTAGCATCTATTTATGTATATACGCATGTATTTTTATACACAATTCAAACATCAATGAGTATGCATGACAAAATTGAAAATCTTAAACAAGAATAACTGACCCAAGTTCTTGCAGATGGCTTCGCTGAATTATATCATATCCGGCCGCAATTCCCGGTTTCCCATTTGGCGCATTATCTTAAAAACTACAATAAGACCAAAATCATGAAAAAAACATTGCTGGTGGACAAACTAGCATATAATAAGCGACTATGCAATTAAATTGATCAGTAAAAGGCATCTGTTGAAGCCATGGAACAGCAAGAGGAGAAGAAAAGACATGAACTAGCCGAAGAAAATCAGAAGTATCTGAAATCGATTGAAGAAACTTAATATCACTCGGATTTGTTGAATGGCTTCTGCACTTGGATCGAAGAGGAATTTATGCTGACAGGGGCCTATATGGGAGAGCTTAAGCCGAAGAAAAAGATTATTGATCTGGAAAAGGAAGATTCATAAACTGCGCATTATTAGGCGGAGGGAGAGAAGGTTATCTATTTCTAAGCTGCCTCCAATTCGCATTTTGAATTATTGAATGGTAAGACATTACCGGCAGATAGCATTCTTGGAAGACTTCTGAGTGCTGAGTCAGCTTCTAATTAACCTGAATAACAAGCTGCATAAGATGGAGAGTAAATAAAAAGCGAACCGAAACTCAAAGATTAAATTTATTTCCCAACTGTGGTTGATAATAAAGAACTCACATTCTTCAGATTCCCAAGACTTGGGGCATTCTATGGACTTGGAGTCAAGATTAAAAGCTATATTTCTTCCTAAATATTTGAATCAAATGCGAGCAAAGTGCAAATCTATACAAAAGCAGCAGAAGAGTACGAGAAGTAGCGAGAATAAAGAGAAACAAAATTCAGGGAAGCCTACGATGAAAAAGCAAATGCTGGAACATAAGAGAATTAACTTGAGGAGCTTTAGAAATAATTCGAAAAAGAGGAGAAACAGTTCCCAAAGCCAGCATTCCCAGAATTGGAAACAATCGAAAAGAAGTATGTGTTCGGTTTTGACACTCTTGGCCAAGACAGATAAATTTCGAGGAAGGATCAAATAAAAATCAGATAATATGTGAATTTCCTAAAATAAAAATGGGAAAATCGCGAATTATAAATATTGAAAGCCGACATTGGTATGCATCTGAAGTTAGGCGAAAAGCTAGAAAACCCTCCCCTGGAAGTGCTCACAAAATTGATTGAAGATGAGGATAAGTAATTGCCAACCAATGAGGAAGTTGAAAAATATAAAGATAACGAAACGTTCATGGAGCTTGAAATGGCCACACTCAGAATATAAAAAATCAAGTAATATTTAGTGGATGAGAAATTTCTTCCATTTCTAGATGAAATCATAAATGCCAGGATCCTGAAGTTTAAAGAAGTCTTGAAATTTTGGCTTTTGTTTTGTTAATTTAGCAAAGAGGACATCAACGTACCAAACAGCAATGTTTTGGATTTGAGGAAAGCGAAGAAAGTGATTCAAAAAGACTCATTCACAGAGAAAGTCAATTCTTACAATCCAAGAGGAGCGAAACCGGAAATCATAGTAAAATCTTATGCAAAATGGGAAAGAATGCAAGAAAACCTCGAAAAGATAGATATCAATGCAGTAGCAGCCTATAACATTTACTTGGCGCTCATTTTGAGATATTTGACTCTTGTAGCAAAAGTAAGACAATCCGACCGCGCAAAGAGAATTAAAATTATGCAAGATGAACGAACCAACAGAAATTTAAAAATAACATAAAACAAAATAAAAAAAAAAACCAAAAAGTAGAAGTTAAAACAGGCAAAAGCAGAGATGCGTGAGAAATAAGAAGAATTTGATGAAAATGCTTGGGAAATTCAGTATATGGAGGTTGAGGAAAATCAATTGGCGGAAATTGGCCCTGAGATCCCTGATGAAATCGACAAGGATATTTAAAGTGGAGAACAGATTTTCGAGAAGGAAGTTATACAGGAAGAGCCATCGGAAGAAGAACAACCTTAAGGAGAACAAGAAGGAGGAGTAGAATAAAAGCAGTAATAAGCGGAAGAATAGGCAGACGGACAATGATTATAATCATAAAATAAATCCCCTAAATACTCTATCATAAGCATATAAGTTATCATTGATTGACCCAAATGGAATAGGATAAATTAAAATAGAGCCTTCTTCATACAATAACAATCATACAATAACAATCATACAATAACAATCATACAATAACAATCATACAATAAAAATCATACAATAACAATCATACAATAAAAATCAAATCAAATAAATATAATAGCACTAATAATATCCCACAGAACACTCACAACTTCATTGCTATACTTTTTATTTGAGCAGGCCTTCCAAAATATCGTTTTATCTTTTAAATCTTCATAAATAAGTCCCTAATTGACTAATTAGTTCAATAGCTGAGGAATGTCGTCGTGACATGATGAAAATGGCTTGACGAATTAGTAGATATCGATGACTCCATTACAGTCCTAATCAAACAATTAGAACATGAGAGTTGCTTGCATGTCGGTTGCTTCGGGCACAAACTACTTCCATTTTATGATATTGAAGAATTGAAGGTAATCGAGGGCTTTGAGTCGGAATTGAAGAAATGTGCCAACTAACTGTGTAATTGTTGCTCGGCCGACCAAATCACTCAGCATTATCTGAGCTATTTTTAAGTTTCTACGATGCTACGATGAGATGCTTGAGAACTCCTGCTAAAAAAATTCGTGTTCGAAAATATCGATCCAGCTTAGTCGAAGCTACTCATCCATTCGCAGGCAATTTTGAATCAGTGATTACATTTATTGACTTATTGCGATGTTATTCGGGAATACTAAAGGAGATGTGAGTATTTCTGTTAATAAGCCAGCTGTAGTCTTTTGCCGATAACCCCATGGAAACTTCCCAAACAAAAGCTACATAGGTCTCTGTCTACTTCATAAAGGATAATGCCAAAACTCCATACATCGCACTTCGCACTATATTTCTTGCCTTGGAGAATTTGAGGTGCCATATAGACAGGAGACCCGACTAAGCTGTTCATCAACTAATTCTGAGTACTCGTTATTTTCGAGTAGCCAAAATCACAGATCTTCAAAGTTTGCGAGGTACTCAAAATATTCTATGGCTTCAAATCACGATGAATAACTCCCTTCCTGACAAGCTCACTGAACCCTCCGATGATCTGTTTGGCGTACTGCACAGTTTCTTCTTCGGTGAGCTTACCTTTTTTCTCTATAATCTCAACTATTGTCAGATATGTACTTTCTTTAGGTTATCGCCCTCACAGTACTCCTGGAATATGTAGATATTGTTTTTGGTTTATTAGTAATCAAGGAGATCGACAATGTTGAGATGCTTTAATTTCTTATGAATTATTAGCTATCTCTTGATTGCATTCTTCAGGTATTAGTTGTGTTAGACTATGTGATAAGGAAGCGTACATTTTTTCTTGTCGATTATCTTGACTGCGATTGGTGTTTCGGGGTTAGTTTGGTTATAGCAGAGGTAAACTTTGCCAACTGCTCCTTCTCCAATCTCTGTATCGAGGAAGATCATGAAATCCTTTATTTTTTTCCTTTTAGGCTGCGTCGCGCGTAAGTCTGTCAGCATATTAATACAGACAATAACTGCAGACAATATGCATACAATAAATATGCCATATAAGGAGTGCAACTGGGACAAATAAATAAACAAATAAGCATTTGATAATAATGTTTAAATCAAGAAACAAACAAAATTAGCTGATGTAAGAACTGCGTGCGGATTTCGACTAGTTCAATCAAGAGGATATTGCGAGTTCAACTGACGTCGACCCAACCCTGATATAAACAGCTGTACCTTCAAGCTATTTCTCTCTCTTTACTTTTGCAGATCGCAAGGATATTGTAATGATGACAGTGGCTTCGCTTTTTTCGATTGGGAATGGGGTCTCCATTGTTTTCTATTCCTTGCCGATTGGGGAATTGGTGAAGGCTTTTTCTGGCAATAAGACCTCGTAATAGATTGTGTCTGCAGTATTGTCAGCAATGGTTGGATTTCTCATTAATAGTGTTATCGTGTTCTTCAACTGCTGGTTCATGACGGCAATCTGGACGGTTACAAGCGAAAGGCAAATGATAAATGCTCGCAAGCAATACTTTAAAGCCCTTATTCTGCAGGAGCAAGCGTGGCACGATAAGAACAGACCAATCGAACTATGCTAAAAAATGTATGTGCGCATCGCAAAGGTCCATCAATCCTTAGTAACTAATGTCACTTCCTTACTCACAAAGATTAGCATGGGATGCGCTGGGATTATAATCGCTCTTGCTACGGGATGGAAAATGGCGATAGTAATGATTGCATTTTTACCAGCAATGATGCTTTCCGGGTTCATTCGAGGGCACTATGAGAAAAAGAAGGAAGTGTACTTTCAGACAAAGAAGATTCGAAACGACTCCTAAGTTATAGAAGTGTTCGAGAACATAAAGACAGTAAAAATCCTAAATGGTTAAAGCCATGAATACGAGAGGTTTCATAGCAAGGTGCAGTAAGAGTAGAAATAAATGTGGACGCATGGAAAGAAAGGGGCAATCGCATTTTCATTCTTTTTCTTCTGCATCATCATGAACTATACACTCGGCTTCTGGTATGGCTCGAAGCTTGTCTCTGAGCGATAAATTAACAGCAATACTGGCCAACCTTACGGGATATCGTAAGTCGTAATTATATTCTTCACGCTCTACATCAGCAATCTGAATTTAAGTGGCCTTCCCGACAGCATCACACAGTTCAGTATGAGCCGATACTCAATGTCCAAAATTTTATAGATAATGCGGAGAAAACCAGAAATAAGTTACGGAAGTAGTAAGTTTCCGAGTTCTGTGTCAACGATTCAATTTAAAAATGTATAGTTTAAGTATGATAAGCCATTGTTTAAATCATTGAGTTTGAGTATTACTCAGGGAATGACTGTGTTTGTAGGTTCGTCTGGATGTGGCAAAAGTACCATCATTTCTCTAATTATGAGATTTTATGATCCCAAATCAGGGGAGTTGTGTTTAGTCAATGATAAAGGACAAAATACACTCATGAGAGATATTTCGTAGGAAAGTTTAAGGAATCGTATTGGTTTCGTTGGACAGTAGCCAGTGCTGATTGGCTCGACAATTAGATAGGCATTACTGACAGATGCTTAGGTCTCCTAGTAATAAATCTATGCAGTTTTGAATCTGCTAAGAGCTTAAGATTTCACGCGAGTAATTGGGTTAGATAAACCATTTACATTACTAAGTGGGGGCCAGAAACAGAGAATTGCAATCGCACGGGCTTTACTACGCAAACCAGAAATCCTGATACTAGATTAAAGCACAAGTGCTTTAGATCGCAAAACTGAACAAATCGTCTTATCCTCATTAAAGAAAACATCCATCAAATTCATAATAATGATCGCACATCGTCCCGAAACAATCGCAAAGGCTGACAGAATAATAAAAGTATAGGAGGGCAGAATAACATTTGATGGCACATACCCATAACTAAAACAATCTAAATTCTATAATTTAGACTCAATTTCAGAGCAAGATCTACTCCCTCGCCATCATCTTCTCCATTAATAATCCTCACAGTAATCATCCGAACAGCCTTCCAAACAAACAGACAAGAACCTAATCCACGAAGAATAGCCAAATTCCGAAAGACTAACCAAATCTCCCAATTTGGATGTCATCACCGCCGAAATCGAATAGCTATAACTGTAGTTATAATAAGAATAGAAAGATAAAACAAACTTCAAATTCAGCTACATAATCAGATTAATGAAACTAAACAATTAGTATTGGCATCTGTACTTATTTGGGATAATCGGTGCAGTATACTTCGGATGCATATTTCCTGTGTTCTCATATATCCTCTCCAGGATTATAATCATACTGTCGAAGGTGCCTGCAGCGAGCGATGTGTAAATTGAGGCATTGCATCATCAAGTTAGTGTGCTTTCCTTTATTTTGTTGATGATCTGTTTGGGGTCATTGGCCTTTACTACGGTTAGGTGGCTATTCTTTGAGTTTCTGACATGTAAGATCGGGAGTAAGACCAAATTGACAGCCTACCATAAGTCGATTCATAAGCCATATGTTTAGTTGGAGAGCAATCACCCTTCTTCCTATTCGCATATTATTGTTAAGAACTGTGAGAATCTGAAGCCACTTGCAGGCAACTTCATGCCTACTATCATAGAGAATGCTATTACTTTGTTAGCTGGTCTGGCAATCGCATTTGCTTATAGTTATGCGATGACTCTTACGGCATTAGGGATTTTGCCATTGATCTTATTGGCAAGTAAGGCTATGATGTCCTTCAACCATGGGATGCAGAGCAATACTGAGTAGAAACATAAGTAGAACCACAAAATAGTAATCGAAACCATTGCCAACATCAAAACAGTGCGTAGCTGTAGGCTCGAATAGAAGATACTGCACAAGTTCGGCAAGTAAATGGATGGGATTGTTAAGTTGTCAATAAAGTATGGGAATTTGGGCGGGATTATGTTCGGGGTTGGGCAGACTCTGATTTTCTGCATGATCTCTGTGATCTTCCTGATTGGTGCTCTTCTTATCAGGGCCAAAGCCATCGAAGTTTAGAACATGTATATCGCGATTACTGCCATCATGTTCGCAGGGGTCCAAGCAGGTGGGAATCTCTACTTCTTGTCGCAGCTTGCCCCTGCCAAATATGGCGCATCCAAATATTTTCAACTCCTTTCCGACTAATAGGAAATCCTGATCTCCTAGCCAGAGCCATAAAACGACCAGAGGTTCTCAATCGAGTCCTCCGAAAACTCACTATGGAAGGGATCACTGAAGTTAGAGAACATTTCCTTTAAGTACGAAGCCAGGAACGAGAAGCTCTTCTCTGATTTTAACTTGACAATAAAAGCAGGGGAGAAAGTCGCCATAGTTGGTGAATCCGGCTCAGGGAAATCGACCATAGTTAACCTACTATTCAGCCTATATAAGCCGAGCAATGGCCGGATCTTGGTCGACGGAGTCTAAACAAAGCACATAGCAGCCAAAACTCTGAGCAATATCCTTGGAATCGTCATGCAGGAGCCAGTACTCTTCAATCGTTCGGTCTACGAGAACATCAAATACAACGCAAACAACGTCGGAATCAAATAGGTCATCGAAACCAGCCATAGCTCCAAAGCCTATCAATTTATCGTCGATCGCAAATTCGGCGCCCAGCAAAGTGAAGACTAAAATGAAGAATACTTAGACAAAATCAGACAGAAGTAATTCACATAGAATTAAATTTCAGAGAGTGATATTGTCAGTAAGGATGTTATCATGAGCTATATGCGGAATGTAGGGACGAAGGGCAGCTATTTGTCGGGTGGACAAAAACAGAGGATAGCCATCGCTCGATCCTTGATACGACAGCCGAAGATACTTGTGCTCGATGAGGCCACTTCCGCTTTAGACCCTGAAAACTAGCAATAAGTTCAAGTATACCTGTTTTTATTCTTAGAATACTCTCGAGTAGATTGCAGGGATGACTCAGATAATAATCGCACATCGCCTCTCAACTATCAAGAACTGTGATAAGATTATAGTACTGGATTCAGGGTCGATTGTCGAAAGTGGCACTTATGAAGAACTGCTGAAAGTGCAAAATGGATGGTTTAGCAATTTGGTGAGCAGTACTGAAGATAGTTCAATAGTTAAGTAATGAGCTATTTAGTTTATTTCTCATTATTATTATGCATGGTAGTTATCAATAGGTTATTATTATAAATTTGCCTATTCTAGAGATAATTGTTTAATGTGAGCATGTGAGTGTATGTACACTCTAATTCTAATTATTGGCGATTTCGATATATCAATTAAATGGAACTAAATATGTCAGTTTAGGGAGTTTAGGGAGTTAAGGGAGTTAAGGGAGTTCAGGGAGTTCAGGGATTTTAGAGAGTTTAGGAAGCTTAGGGAGTTTAGGGAGTTTAGGTCAGTCCTACTCCCAATAGTCCCACTCCCAACAGTTATAGTCTTATTGAATCGATTATTCATTTCTATCAAGATCTCAGTGATGGACATGCTCATTGGGATTAAAGTGAAAATTCCTCAAAACACTTGAAAGTGGCCATAGAGAATAAGAACAATGGAGTGATGATAGTCCAGGATGGATGGATTTGCATGTAGGCTGTGTTACATACAGATTACGAAAGAATGGCCCTACACCCTTTAAGCAATGGGACCCGCTCAGCCTATTACAACTACTCTGTAAAGAATTCCAGGTACTATAACTTCCCAGATGAGAAACTTCCTGAAAACCAAAATCCAAACCGGGAAACTCGCACACAACCCCAACACTACAGAATCTCCCCATATTTCCCTGAATTCCACTATAATGTGCGTTTAAGCAACTTCATCAAGGAGGAACGCCAAAAACTAACAAATCCTCACAATAACAAGAACAGTAACAGAAACCTACAGTAAATATTCATCATCAAAAAGTATCGGGTTTAAACTGTCAATATCGCAAATTCAGGGTACTATGCACCATTGCTAGTTGTTTATGAATACGAGAGAGTTTTTGAGCATATAGATATTCGATAAAACTCAGAAACTACTCCTAACTCCTCCAAATAACCTCCTTTCCTGACGAACATACTTTACAATAACAAAATACAACAAATAATGGAGCATCTTCGATTGCAGGACCTGAGAAAACATCTAAGCCAGCAGAACAGCGATAATACCAAATAGTACAGTCTATTCTACTATATGAAGAAGACTAAGATGAACTACTATCGCAAGAATAGCCAACTCTCAGAATTCATTACCACCGATAAGAATAGCCGGTTCCTCAAGACATCGAATGCCAAAGACGGGCACTTCTATTACTTACCAATTGGCTAATTAAGCGGAGTGTATAGATTCCTACGTCCTATTGCAATGGGAATTAATGGGCAATACAAGATGAACTTATCCACAGAAACACTGGCTATTCTACAGTAAGTCAAGCCAGCCAATAATCTGAAGAATTGCAATGGTGAGGGTGATAGTGATGATGACAGTAATTTATTGTGGTCGGATGAATAGTTAGAGCCTGAGCAATTTAGCAGTAAAATTGACGAGATACATAGCGATGATGATGGGGAGTCAATGTAAAGTGAAAGTAGTTTCGATTAAGAACCATTGAGGCTCATGTACTTAAATCAATTAAAAAAAACGAAAATTGTATGATATCGTGCATATAATGAAAGAACCTAAACAAACCATATTATAAATATATCGGCATTGCAATTGTTAGCTCTATTGTTTTATTTTACAATGGCATGCCAATATCCTCATTCACTTCCTAATAAATCAGACCTAATGCGTTTATTACTTTCTAATCAACGCAAAACAAAGAAATATAATCAAATTTAATTGACTTCATTATTGTTGGTTATGATAATAATTATAGTTCAAAAGCAATGATACTTACCAAAATAGTTTCTGTAGTGGCAATTCTGCAATGTCTTTTATTTTGTGCTTTGGCAATCAGCGCTAATCGTGTAGCTATGGCTCACCTCTCAGACTCTACGGAATCGAATGCGACTTAGATAATGAAAAAAGCCAAACCCGTTTCAGGTATTGATGTAAATACCCGCAATAATGTCCTTTTGACTTTAGAACTCCTGAAAATAACTCCTTCTTACAGTTTGTGCATATAACTTGGAATGATGAAATGCGGGTCCATATGTTGTGAGAAGACTGATCGTGAAACTGTTTTAGTTGTTCATCAAAATGACATTAATTTAGATCAATCCATCCAACAAGCAATTAATCAACAAGCTAAGAATCAACAGTAAAAGCGTAGCCATCATTCGATGCGCCATTGCCTTTCCTCCAACAAGCATGAGGAAACATCTTAAAAATCGCAAACATAAAAAAAGTCGTATAACCTCACTTAATTATGTGCAATGAGCCATCGCACAATGTGTGGATCAGTTTGCTGTATCGAAGGCTAATGTGATCCTCTCACAGTATCCAACAAAACAAACAATCTGAAAGCGGAAGATTCTCAATGCAAAATTCCGAACCCCTCCGATGAAAAACTGTGCAAAGATGCTGGACTGCTTTGGTGCTAAAGGCAATGTTGCGGGTTCATCAAAAAAGATCACAAATGTTTCATTAAGAATCATTTTGGAGTTCCTTTCATTCGATGCCCAATCGAATCACCCCCAAAGATCATCTATATGAACTCCTCTGGAATCATAAACAATGCGTGATCTAATTTACAGATTTTTGATTAAGAAATAGGGATAATTAATATCATCACTTTTATTGTTCGAGTGCGGCTTTGCGCTTGTTTTTTAATCCGTGAAGAGTTTTGTGATAGCAGCTTATTACCAGCAGAATTGTTAATGCGATTATGAACCATGAGAACCATACCCAGTCGGACCCTGAAATCATGGACTCCTTCGGAAGAATGAAACCAAGCATCTATACTTCAGGCGGCTGGAAGAACCAAACAATTGAATATTTGAAGGATCTCATGGCGTAAGCATACAATTCGACCCAATAATCGGGGTTGTCAGCATGTGGAAATCTGTTGTCATTCGAAGGGTCATAAAATATCTTTAAAGTGTCAGGAAAGTATAGTGAAATCGGCACACTCAAGTTACACTTTCGGTATTTATAAGAGCCGGCCCTGAGAGCAGCCTCCAGTTCTGTGCGCCAACCTAAATCGCATTGACAGTCAAGTCTCCCCAAATAAGTCACAACCTTCCCGTGAACACATTCGAATGTACAGTTACGAATTTCTGACGGTTTATAAACCGGTTGGGATGCACTTATGCCTGCAATCTCCAATCCTGTCAGCATATCTTTACATATTTACTTTCTTTCATCATATGTAATTCCATAACCCCTGGGGCACATTTTTTTGGGAACACATTTTTTGGTCTAGGGGTCGTAGTGCTGCGCGTTTTTGTAGGGTAAAGTTGGGATGTAATCATAGAAGCTTCGACAGTAGCGAGCACAGGAATTACCGAGTTCACCTTTAACAATAATGCATTAGTTGTTTTTAAAATCCAATATCGTCGCCCCTCTATACGCAGAAATCTGTTAATTCGTCAATAGGAGTGAGTAAGACTCCTGCATACATCCTTTATTCAACAGTAAAGAGAACAGAAATAACACCAGACACATTTCCCTCCTTGCGAGATACATTTGCTAAACTGAATGCATAATATAAATACTACTTATCTATATACTTATATTTAGGACTATGTAAGAGTGCTCACAATAATTTTATGTGACTGAAGAACCGATAATAAATATTTACACTTATCAGAATATAAATTCAATTAATTGCATTGTTGTTGCTTTATTACCATTTCTCGTTGCCATCATCTTCGAAGATTTCGTCATCTTCTTCGATTTTGTTGAGGATGGCATTTTCTTACTCGCTAAAACTGTCAATAAACAGCTGCTTTATTTATTTACCGTCTACTATTTCATCAAAGATTAATTCGAGCTTATTCTCGAAGAGGACATTGTCTCCGAAGAATTGTCTCTTTGAGTTCCCCCAGTTTTCGGGAGGAGGGAACAAAGGGTCGATGCATGTTCTAAATTATTTGAGTAAATGTACCGATAGACTTGCTATATGACGCTAGGAATCAGTCTCTCTAGTAGAGGACAGCATAGCTCTAAACATGGGTTCGTATTCGCTTCAATCAGCCAAGGAGTAAAACTCTAATCTATCATAAAATCAAGTCCAATCAATTCGAAGTTATGCTACCTTCGGTTCGAATCGAGCATTGCATAGGTTGCTTCCACAGCCCTCAAAGCTATGTTTTTCATTTGAGTAAGAGTGGCGCCAATAAAATCAATCTTCTTCTTTCGATGTGAGACATTTAAATACTTCTGAAAATCATCATACGAAATCTTATTTCCCTTCTCATGTTTGCCGTAGCCTTAACTTTTTTTCTGGACTGCATCGTTTGTGAGATGAACCATCAAATCCTTGGCGTTTGTCAAATTAAAGGCGCTTGAAGATGTCCGAACATAGCCTTACTCAAACCAGTAAGCTTTAAAATTGCCATTTATGCAAGATATTAGTATGTAGTGGCGAATATCGAATTTTCTGTTTTTGTAAAGAAACGGTTTTTCGATATATTTTTGGAGAATAAAGGTTCTTATTTTCCCATCCCCGTTCTTCTCCCGGCCCCTCAGCCGATGTTTCACATCATCCAAGCCCATACATACAGAAATACCGTTCCCTCTGTTGGTGTTTTAGCCCGGCTTACAAATCCAAATATTCCTGAAATTCTTATCACTCTTTTTGATATCCTCCATTTATGTGTAATACTTTAAAAACTGCTCATAAACTGGATCTTCCATGCCCTTCGAAATATGGAATGTCACAGGAACATACAGAAATGGGTCAACCTTCCGGCATTGGCATAGCTTCCTTATGTTATAAAATAACGCTTTCTTATTCCCAATATAGAAGTTATTCTCTAAATGATTATGCATTCTTAGCTTTGCAGATTCGCTGATTGTACTTATTTATTTTTTGGTATACAGTGCACACCTCTTTAAGTAAGTTTGTTCACTAATTTTCTTTTATGATTTTTTATTTTTGGTAAGATGTTCATGCCAGTTCTTAAAATCATATCGACTGAATATCTTGGCGTTTCCTCTCATATTCGAATAGTACTAAAACTACTTCTATTCTGCCTACTCAAAGCCCTTATTTGGAATAAAACTGTCCCGCAATTCATTCAAATCTAAACACGCATCTTTATAATTCGGTTCTGCTCGACAGATCTGCGATTTGTATAAATAGTTAACTTTAAGTTGCGTCCAGACAAAATTGCACTAATTAATCGCATTCTTATCTGCAGTTGTATTTTCGATTACATTCCACCAATATCTTCTTCTTAGGACACTTTTGAGCATGCAAGAGTTATTGCCAACCCCAAAATAGGCTTTGTAGGAGTGATCGATATTTTCAGGAGTATAAACGAATAAGCCATTAGAGTAGTTTATCTTCCAAAGATAGTCTCTATAGAACTAAATTTTATTTGCTGGCTCATTTGTTGTTTTTTCAGACATGCTGAATACAAAGTGACTTTTCTGATTACTTGTAGGTTTTCGAATTGGGATTAAGTCTCTAAATTATTTTAATGCGGATTATATGTTGATGTTTGTTGTTTATTCTTGTTGGAACTCGAATTATAGATTTTCTTCTGATTCAAGGCTTTTCTCAAAGTGCTTCTGCTTATTTTAGATTAGATTTTCGGGAATTAGCTTTTTAGAGGTTTCGTTTAGTTCATTCAATTGAAGTGTAATATCGCCTCGGAATAGATGTAATGGCATATTCTTGTTATTTCTCTTCCTCAATTTGAGTTATTTGTAGTTTAAAGAGGTCGTAGTCTTCCGCCCGTAGGATTATCTTTTGTCAAGCATTGTAAATGGAATGGCTTTACCACACTGTTTAAAATCCGTAACCGTTCTATTCACACCAATAAAATCAGCCACATGTCTTCTGTTACTCTTTTTTGTAAGAAGCATACAATGATTGTTAAACATTATATTAATATGTTTCTTCTTATCGAAACTGGCATCCTTGGGTATTTTATAGATAGGCTCGATTGTGAGCGCATCTTCAATTTTTTAATGTGAAGATTGATGCATTCTCTTGGTTTCTTCATGGCTGAAATTGCTGAAGATTCGCTTTCTCATTTTCGATTCTCTCGATTTTTATAGATGACAGCAGTTTTTATCGAACTTAATTGTAATTATATTTTTGAGAGGCTTTTGCTCTTCTGCTTCAGAGAAGTTACGCGCTGAACTCCGTTGCTATCTGTTTGAGTTTATGGATTAAAATGTTTGATTTTTTTCATTATCTGTAATGTTGTTTGCATAATAGCTGCTAGTCGTATAAAGTGGTGACATAACTGTTGATTTCTTAACAACTAACTTTTTGTTGCGGGTCATCATCATTTGTCAATGGAATGTATTGTTAGCTAGGTTTTTACTTTCCGATTATTATAACGTAAAAACATCATTATTTCATTATTTGCAGGTTTATGGTTATTATATTTGGATAATTTAATACGGTTTGGGAATTTTATTGTATTTTGAGTTTATTGCTTGTTATGATATGAACATCGTTACTATGGTTTGAGAAAAATTGTTGCTATGGTTCGATGAAGAATTAATTTATTTATTTATCATGTTTATAAGTATGACAGGTATCATAAGTTTTATAGGTATCATAGGTTTTATAGGTATCAAAAGCGAGGGTGATTGACGCGTGTCTGCATTGGCTTGTACTACATATGAGCTGCGAAAATCCCAGTTTTATTCTGCCCTCTTATTTATTTGCCTATGCTGAAATGCGGCTTGCTGGGCTTATCTGAAAGAGATTGGATTCCGACTGAAGAAGTTGTGTCGTAGGTTTGATTTAGTTGCCATTTATTCTTATGGGAGGGGTCGCGAGGTCCTTTCGGAATTGACCAGTTCGGATTGTTCGTTTTTGCGCTGGGGTTAGCACAGTTTTATGGATGGTAGGACCCTGGTCCCACAATTTATGAAGTTGAATTTAGTAAAATTAAGGGATCGAACCCTTTGACTGCTCTACGGGCATAAAGACTAAATTGAGGAGTAGTCTGAGCTTCTGGCTTAATCACTGGATCGTATTAGGGGCCTGGAGTCATTTTATACTTTTTTTAATCGACTGGAAATCGGGATGCCCCTCCAAACCGAGTATTGCCAATATTCTTCCTACGGATTTTATCTGCCTCATTCGTGTCGAACTGCATAATCAATTTGATACATCAATATCCTTTCGGAAATAGTGCTCGTACTTTGCCTATGTATCGAGAGTATTTCTGGGTTGGGTTCCTATTTTAAACTCAGGGGCTTTGGTGTATGAGAATTTGTCAGTGACTTCGTAGTTGGGCCCTTTTGGAGTCTGCTTGCCTATCATATAGCTAAATTTACCATAGCAGTCAATCCATGCCATTTCCTTAGACTGATATTTTTTGGGTTCAGCCTAACGAGTTGATGTTCCAAATGAGAACTTAGGACCACTCGGTTTAGTGGAATCCTTAATCTCTCCGAAAGCAGAATAAACATCTAGATTGGAGAATTTGATCAAATCTTGATAGTTATAGATTTTCTTCTCCTGGGTCACCTGGTCTTTCTAAGTCATTGTGGAAGTTATACTAATAAGTTATAAAGTGCTGAGCTTTTAATTTATATCATACCAACTTCTTTATGTTCATCCGAATATAGTGGCAGTTTGGCCCAAAAATAACAATAATTTTATATATCTTATGTTGGGCTTGCTCAATTTGTCTGGTTGCTTGTCCATCATTCGTATCCTTGCTTCTAGAAGTTTAGTCTTTTCACTTCGACTTGGATATAGATCTAGCCGAAGTATTCGACTGAGAGGCAGCTCTTGTTCTTGCCTTCGCTGAGGGTCTTTTAGGGCTATTTGATTTAGTGGAGGCTCGCTGAAAAAATGTTTAGGCAGCTCCAGAAAGATGTGGGTTGTTTGAGTTTGTAGACTCTGATTTTTCGGGTGTTTTGGCCTTTTGATCGAGGAAGATGGACATTTCCGTAGGCCTCTGCGACTGAACGTCCGAAATAATCTGTTCGATACAGTACAATGTATATCTATGGCCAGCCTGTGATGGTCTTAGTCTCATATGTGGCCCCGAATGGAAAATTCCAGACAATCTTATTTTCAAAGCAAGTAGCCCTTTGACTGATCCCTGATGGTTGCCCACCTAGCATCTTCCAGTCGCTTCCGGCTTTCAGAGCATACAGGATATTGAGCGACTGTTAATTTTTAAATTTCGCAGATTGAATTATGCCATTGAAGTTCACACCTATTTGTTACTTCTTCTCGAAGTTGCGTTGAATGATTGCGTTAAGCCGACTTTATTCTGCCCTCTCTATGAATTATCCCTAGGCTTCGCTGTCTTTGCTTTAATCGATAGGCATAGAATGCTCGGACATTGGCTGCTAATTATAGAATGCATATGAATTACAACTCAAATATTTAATTGTTCAATGCGATAAGCATAGGATGGCATAAAATTATTATTAGTGGCATTTTTTCGATCTCTTCTATGATTTCACATGCACTTCATTGATTTTGCATTTATAATTTGAATCGAGTTCAAACTTCTGTCATTACTACGGGGTTGGGGTTGGGGTTGGGGTTGGGGTTGGGGTTGGGGTTGGGGTTGGGGTTGGGGTTGGGGTTGGGTTGGGGTTGGGGTTGGGGTTGGGGTTGGGA